>NC_134098.1:95850877-96008377 GCF_000715075.1 Nicotiana tabacum | reverse complement strand
AGATGTTCGCAACGCGTGTCGGCAAGTACTCGTGTGTGCTCGTAGTACGTCTGGTGGTGGGCATCGCTCGTGGCGGCCGATAGATTTTGGCAACAGAACGGCAGAGCGTCGTGCAAGTAGCGCCGCAAGGTGCCATACGCATGGGGCTAAACTAAGTATGTTCCGAATGCCATCGGTTGTTGCGGGCAAAATCGGGAGGCGACATCGCTCGTGGTAGCTGATGGCTTTTGGAAACTGAACGGTGAGGTCTCGTGCAAGTAGCGCCGCAAGGTGCCGTGTGCATGGGGCTAAACTCAGTACATTCCGATTGCCATCGGTTGTTGTGAGTTGTGTCTGGCATCGCTCGTGGCGGTTGATGGCTTTTGGCAACTGAACGGAGAGGCCTCGTGCAAGTAGCGCCGCAAGGTGCCGTGCGCATGGGGCTAAACTCAGTACGTTCTGATTGCCATCGGTTGTTGCGGGCAACATCGGGAGGCGACATCGCTCGTGGCGGCTGATGGCTTTTGGCAACGGAACGGCGAGGCCTCGTGCAAGTAGTGCCGCAAGGTGCCGTGCGCATGGGGCTAAACTCAGTACGTTCCGATTGCCATCGGTTGTTGCGGGCAACATCGGGAGGCGACATCGCTCGTGGCGGCTGATGGCTTTTGGCAACGGAACGGCGAGGCCTCGTGCAAGTAGCGCCGCAAGGTGCCGTGCGCATGGGGCTAAACTCAGTACGTTCCGATTGCCATCGGTTGTTGCGGGCAACATCGGGAGGCGACATCGCTCGTGGCGGCTGATGGCTTTTGGCAACGGAACGGCGAGGCCTCGTGCAAGTAGCGCCGCAAGGTGCCGTGCGCATGGGGCTAAACTCAGTACGTTCCGATTGCCATCGGTTGTTGCGGGCAACATCGGGAGGCGACATCGCTCGTGGCGGCTGATGGCTTTTGGCAACGGAACGGCGAGGCCTCGTGCAAGTAGCGCCGCAAGGTGTCGTGCGCATGGGGCTAAACTCAGTACGTTCCGATTGCCATCGGTTGTTGTGAGTTGTGTCTGGCATCGCGACATCGCTCGTGGCGGCTGATGGCTTTTGGCAACGGAACGGCGAGGCCTCGTGCAAGTAGCGCCGCAAGGTGCCGTGCGCATGGGGCTAAACTCAGTACGTTCCGATTGCCATCGGTTGTTGCGGGCAACATCGGGAGGCGACATCGCTCGTGGCGGCTGATGGCTTTTTGCAACGGAACGGCGAGGCCTCGTGCAAGTAGCGCCGCAAGGTGCCGTGCGCATGGGGCTAAACTCAGTACGTTCCGATTGCCATCGGTTGTTGCGGGCAACATCGGGAGGCGACATCGCTCGTGGCGACTGATGGCTTTTGGCAACGGAATGGCGAGGCCTCATGCAAGTAGCGCCGCAAGGTGCCGTGCGCATGGGGCTAAACTCAGTACGTTCCGATTGCCATCGGTTGTTGCGGGCAACATCGGGAGGCGACATCGCTCGTGGCGGCTGATGGCTTTTGGCAACGGAACGGCGAGGCCTCGTGCAAGTAGCGCCGCAAGGTGCCGTGCGCATGGGGCTAAACTCAGTACGTTCCGATTGCCATCGGTTGTTGCGGGCAACATCGGGAGGCGACATCGCTCGTGGCGGCTGATGGCTTTTGGCAACGGAACGGCGAGGCCTCGTGCAAGTAGCGCCGCAAGGTGCTGTGCGCACGTGGCTAAACTCAGTACGTTCTGATTGCCATCGGTTGTTACGGGCAACATCGGGAGGCGACATCGCTCGTGGCGGCTGATGGCTTTTGGCAACGGAATGGCGAGGCCTCGTGCAAGTAGCGCCGCAAGGTACCGTGCTCATGGGGCTAAACTCAGTACGTTCCGATTGCCATCGGTTGTTGCGGGCAACATCGGGAGGCGACATCGCTCGTGGCGGCTGATGGCTTTTGGCAACGGAATGGCAAGGCCTCGTGCAAGTAGCGCCGCAAGGTGCCGTGTGCATGAGGCTAAACTCAGTACATTCTGATTGCCATCGGTTGTTGCGGGCAACATCGGGAGGCGACATCGCTCGTGGCGGCTGATGGCTTTTGGCAACGGAACGGCGAGGCCTCGTGCAAGTAGCGCCGCAAGGTGCCGTGCGCATGGGGCTAAACTCAGTACGTTCCGATTGCCATCGGTTGTTGCGGGCAACATCGGGAGGCGACATCGCTCGTGGCGGCTGATGGCTTTTGGCAACGGAACGGCGAGGCCTCGTGCAAGTAGCGCCGCAAGGTGCCGTGCGCATGGGGCTAAACTCAGTACGTTCCGATTGCCATCGGTTGTTGCGGGCAACATCGGGAGGCGACATCGCTCGTGGCGGCTGATGGCTTTTGGAAACGGAACGGCGAGGCCTCGTGCAAGTAGCGCCGCAAGGTGCCGTGCGCATGGGGCTAAACTCAGTACGTTCTGATTGCCATCGGTTGTTGCGGGCAACATCGAGAGGCGACATCGCTCGTGGCAGCTGATGGCTTTTGGCAACGGAACGGCGAGGCCTCGTGCAAGTAGCGCCGCAAGGTGCCGTGCGCATGGGGCTAAACACAGTACGTTCCGATTGCCATCGGTTTGTTGCGGGCAACATCGGGAGGCGACATCGCTCGTGGCAGCTGATGGCTTTTGGCAACGGAACGGCGAGGCCTCGTGCAAGTAGCGCCGCAAGGTGCTGTGCGCACGTGGCTAAACTCAGTACGTTCTGATTGCCATCGGTTGTTACGGGCAACATCGGGAGGCGACATCGCTCGTGGCGGCTGATGGCTTTTGGCAACGGAACGGCGAGGCCTCGTGCAAGTAGCGCCGCAAGGTGCCGTGCGCATGGGGCTAAACTCAGTACGTTCCGATTGCCATCGGTTGTTGCGGGCAACATCGGGAGGCGACATCGCTCGTGGCGGCTGATGGCTTTTGGCAACGGAACGGCGAGGCCTCGTGCAAGTAGCGCCGCAAGGTGCCGTGCGCATGGGGCTAAACTCAGTACGTTCCGATTGCCATCGGTTGTTGCGGGCAACATCGGGAGGCGACATCGCTCGTGGCGGCTGATGGCTTTTGGCAACGGAACGGCGAGGCCTCGTGCAAGTAGCGCCGCAAGGTGCCGTGCGCATGGGGCTAAACTCAGTACGTTCCGATTGCCATCGGTTGTTGCGGGCAACATCGGGAGGCGACATCGCTCGTGGCGGCTGATGGCTTTTGGCAACGGAACGGCGAGGCCTCGTGCAAGTAGCGCCGCAAGGTGCCGTGCGCATGGGGCTAAACTCAGTACGTTCCGATTGCCATCGGTTATTGCGGGCAACATCGGGAGTCGACATCGCTTGTGGCAGCTGATGGCTTTTGGAAACGGAACGGCGAGGCCTCGTGCAAGTAGCGCCGCAAGGTGCCGTGCGCATGGGGCTAAACTCATTACGTTCCGATTGCCATCGGTTGTTGCGGGCAACATCGGGAGGCGACATCGCTCGTGGCGGCTGATGGCTTTTGGCAACGGAACGGCGAGGCCTCGTGCAAGTAGCGCCGCAAGGTGCCGTGCGCATGGGGCTAAACTCAGTACGTTCCGATTGCCATCGGTTGTTGCGGGCAACATCGGGAGGCGACATCGCTCGTGGCGGCTGATGGCTTTTGGCAACGGAACGGCGAGGCCTCGTGCAAGTAGCGCCGCAAGGTGCCGTGCGCATGGGGCTAAACTCAGTACGTTCCGATTGCCATCGGTTGTTGCGGGCAACATCGGGAGGCGACATCGCTCGTGGCGGCTGATGGCTTTTGGCAACGGAACGGCGAGGCCTCGTGCAAGTAGCGCCGCAAGGTGCCGTGCGCATGGGGCTAAACTCAGTACGTTCCGATTGCCATCGGTTGTTGCGGGCAACATCGGGAGGCGACATCGCTCGTGGCGGCTGATGGCTTTTGGCAACGGAATGGCGAGGCCTCGTGCAAGTAGCGCCGCAAGGTGCCGTGCGCATGGGGCTAAACTCAGTACGTTCCGATTGCCATCGGTTGTTGCGGGCAACATCGGGAGGCGACATCGCTCATGGCGGCTGATGGCTTTTGGCAACGGAACGGCGAGGCCTCGTGCAAGTAGCGCCGCAAGGTGCCGTGCGCATGGGGCTAAGCTCAGTACGTTCCGATTGCCATCGATTGTTGCGGGCAACATCGGGAGGCGACATCGCTCGTGGCGGCTGATGGCTTTTGGCAACGGAACGGCGAGGCCTCGTGCAAGTAGCGCCGCAAGGTGCCGTGCGCATGGGGCTAAACTCAGTACGTTCCGATTGCCATCGGTTGTTGCGGGCAACATCGGGAGGCGACATCGCTCGTGGCGGCTGATGGCTTTTGGCAACGGAACGGCGAGGCCTCGTGCAAGTAGCGCCGCATGGTGCCGTGCGCATGGGGCTAAACTCAGTACGTTCCGATTGCCATCGGTTGTTGCGGGCAACATCGGGAGGCGACATCGCTCGTGGCGGCTGATGGCTTTTGGCAACGGAATGGCAAGGCCTCGTGCAAGTAGCGCCGCAAGGTGCCGTGCGCATGGGGCTAAACTCAGTACATTCCGATTGCCATCGGTTGTTGCGGGCAACATCGGGAGGCGACATCGCTCGTGGCAGCTGATGGCTTTTGGCAACGGAACGGCGAGGCCTCGTGCAAGTAGCGCCGCAAGGTGCCGTGCGCATGGGGCTAAACTCAGTACGTTCCGATTGCCATCGGTTGTTGCGGGCAACATCGGGAGGTGACATCGCTCGTGGCGGCTGATGGATTTTGGAAACGGAACGGCGAGGCCTCGTACAAGTAGCGCCGCAAGGTGCCGTGCGCATGGGGCTAAACTCAGTACGTTCCGATTGCCATCGGTTATTGCGGGCAACATCGGGAGTCGACATCGCTTGTGGCAGCTGATGGCTTTTGGAAACGGAACGGCGAGGCCTCGTGCAAGTAGCGCCGCAAGGTGCCGTGCGCATGGGGCTAAACTCATTACGTTCCGATTGCCATCGGTTGTTGCGGGCAACATCGGGAGGCGACATCGCTCGTGGCGGCTGATGGCTTTTGGCAACGGAACGGCGAAGCCTCGTGCAAGTAGCGCCGCAAGGTGCCGTGTGCATGGGGCTAAACTCAGTACGTTCCGATTGCCATCGGTTGTTGCGGGCAACATCGGGAGGCGACATCGCTCGTGGCGGCTGATGGCTTTTGGCAACGGAACGGCGAGGCCTCGTGCAAGTAGAGCCGCAAGGTGCTAAACTCAGTACGTTCCGATTGCCATTGGTTGTTGCGGGATGCGACATCGCTCGTGGCGGCTGATGGCTTTTGGCAACGGAACGGCGAGGCCTCGTGCAAGTAGCGCCGCAAGGTGCCGTGCGCATGGGGCTAAACTCAGTACGTTCCGATTGCCATCGGTTGTTGCGGGCAACATCGGGAGGCGACATCGCTCGTGGTGGCTGATGGCTTTTGGCATCGGGAGGCGACATCGCTCCGGGCCATCAAATACGACCTAAGGAACCATAGTCACCGCCCCGCCATGATCGTTCCTCATTTATTGCATTTTTCGGCCAAAAAACTAGAATTCCGCTCGATTACCATATTTTTGTGTGCTATTGCCCATGCCTTCCGAGTGGGCCGGGCCGCCGGACTCGGATCGCCTAAAAAATTTTCGGGCCATCAATTCGCACCTAAGGAACCATAGTCACCGCCTCGCCATGATCGTTCCTCATTTTTTGCATTTTTTGGCCAAAAACCTAGAATTCCGCCCGATTCCCATATTTTTGTGTGCTCTCGCCCACGCCTTCCGAGTGGGTCGGGCCCCACGGAGCCGGATCGCCTAAAATTTTTCTGCACTATCTAATACGACCTAAGGAACCATAGTCACCGCCCCGCCATGATCGTTCCTAGTCTTTTGCGTTTTTCATCCAAAAAACTAGAATTCTGCGCGATTTCCATATTTTCGTGTGCTTTAGCCCACGCCTTCCAAGGGGTCCCGGGAACCCCGAACCCCGATCGCCTAAAAATTTTCCGGGCCATCAAATATGACCTAAGGAACCATAGTAACCACCCCTCCATGATCGTTCCTCATTTTTTACGTTTTTCGGCCAAACAACTAGAATTCCGCGCGATTCCCATATTTTTGTGTGTTATAGCCCACGCCTTCCGAGTGGTCCGGGGACCTCCTGACCCCTATCGCCTAAATTTTTTCCGGACTATCAAATACGACCTAAGGAACCATAGTATCCGCCCCGCCATGATCGTTCCTCATTTTTTGCGTTTTTCTGCCAAACAACTAGAATTCCGCGCGATTCCAATATTTTTGTGTGTTATAGCCCACGCCATCCGAGTGGTCCCGGGACCTCCTGACCCCTATCGCCTAAAATTTTTTCGGACTATCAAATACGACCTAAGGAACCATAGTATCCACCCCGCCATGATCATTCCTCATTTTTTGCATTTTTCGGTCAAACAACTAGAGTTCCGCGCGATTCCCATATTTTTATGTGTTATATAGCCCATGCCTTCCGAGTGGTCCCGGGACCTCCGGACCCCTATCGCCTAATATTTTTCTGGACTATCAAATAAGACCAAAGGAACCAAAGTCACTGCCCAGCCATGATCATTCCTCATTTGTTGCGTTTTTCGGCCAAAAAACCAGAATTCCGCCCGATTACAATATTTTTGTGTGCTATTGCCCACCCTTCCAAGTGGTTCCGGGATCCCCGGACCATGATCGCCTAAAATTTTTCCGGGCCATCAAATATGACCTAAGGAACCATAGTAACCGCCCCGCCATCATCGTTTCTCATTTTTTGCATTTTTCGGCCAAAAAACTAGAATTACGCCCGATACCCTTATTTTCATGTGCTATACCCACGCCTTCCAAGTGGTCCGGGGAGCCGCGGACCCCGATCGCCTAAATTTTTTTCGGACTATCAAATACAATCTAAGGTACCATAGTCACCGCCCCACCATGATCGTTCCAAATGCTATGCATTTTTCGGCCAAAAAACTAGAACTCCGCGCGACTTGCATATTTTCGTATGCTATATCTTACGCCTTCCGAGTGGTCCCGGGAGCCGTGGACCCTGATCGCCTAAAATTTTCTGGGCCATCAAATACGACCTAAGGAACCATAGTCACCGCCCCGTCATGATCGTTCCTCATTTATTGCGTTTTTCGGCCAAAAAACTAGAATTCCGCTCGATTACCATATTTTTGTGTGTTATTGCCCACGCCTTCCGAGTGGGCCGGGCCGCCGGACTCGGATCGCCTAAAAATTTTTTGGGCCATCAATTAGGACCTAAGGAACCATAGTCACCGTCTCGCCATGATCGTTCCTCATTTTTTGCATTTTTTGGCCAAAAAACTAGAATTCCGCCCGATTCCCATATTTTTGTGTGCTATCGCCCACGCCTTCCGAGTGGGTCGGGCCCCCCGGAGCCGGATCGCCTAAAAATTTTCCGGACTATCAAATACGACCTAAGGAACCATAGTCACCGCCCCGCCATGATCGTTCTTAGTCTTTTGCATTTTTCAGCCAAAAAACTAGAATTCCGCGCGATTTCCATATTTTCGTGTGCTTTAGCCCACTGCTTTCCAAGGGGTCCCGGGAACCCTGATCGCCTAAAAATTTTCCGGGCCATCCAATATGACCTAAGAAACCATAGTAACCACCCCGCCATGATCGTTCCTCATTTTTTGCGTTTTTCGGCCAAACAACTAGAATTCCGCGCGATTCCCATATTTTTGTGTGTTATAGCCCACGCCTTCCGAGTGGTCCCGGGACCTCCTGACCCCTATCGCCTAAAATTTTTCTGGACTATCAAATACAACCTAAGGAACCATAGTATCCGCCCCGCCATGATCGTTCCTCATTTTTTGCGTTTTTCGGCCAAACAACTAGAATTCTGCGTGATTCCCATATTTTTGTGTGTTATATAGCCCACGCCTTCCGAGTGGTCCGGGGACCTCCGGACCCCTATCGCCTAATATTTTTTCGGACTATCAAATAAGACCAAAGGAACCATAGTCACCGCCCAGCCATGATCATTCCTCATTTGTTGCGTATTTCGGCCAAAAAACTAGAATTCCGCCCGATTACAATATTTTTGTGTGCTATTGCCCACCCTTCCAAGTGGTTCCGGGACCCCCGGACCACGGTCGCCTCTAAAATTTTTCTGGGCCGTCAAATACGACCTAAGGAACTATAGTAACCGCCCTGCCATCATCGTTTCTCATTTTTTGCATTTTTCGGCCAAAAAACTAGAATTACGCCCGATTCCCATATTTTCGTGTGCTATACCCACGCCTTCCAAGTGGTCCGGGGAGCCGCGGACCCTGATCGCCTAAAATTTTTGCTGACTATCAAATACGACCTAAGGTACCATAGTCACCGCCCCTCCATGATCGTTCCAAATGCTTTGCATTTTTCGGCCAAAAAACTAGAATTCCGCGCGATTCCCATATTTTTGTGTGTTGGTCCCGGGACCTCCTGACCCCTATCGCCTAAAATTTTTCCGGACTATCAAATAAGACCAAAGGAACCATAGTCACCGCCCAGCCATGATCATTCCTCATTTGTTGCGGTTTTCGGCCAAAAAACTAGAATTCTGCCCGATTACAATATATTTGTGTGCTATTGCCCACCCTTCCAAGTGGTTCCGGGACCCCCGGACCCCGATCGCCTAAAATTTTTCCGGGTCGTCAAATACGACCTAAGGAACCATAGTAACCGCCCCGCCATCATCGTTTCTCATTTTTTGCATTTTTCGGCCAAAAAACTAGAATTACGCCCGATTCCCATATTTTCGTGTGCTATACCCACGCCTTCCAAGTGTTCCGGGGAGCCGCGGTCCCAGATCGCCTAAAATTTTTCCGGACTATCAAATACGTCCTAAGGTACCATATTCACCGCCCCGCCTTGATCGTTCCTCATTTATTGCATTTTTCGGCCAAAAAACTAGAATTCCGCTCGATTACCATATTTTTGTGTGCTATTGCCCACGCCTTCCGAGTGGGCCGGGCCGGCGGACTCGGATCGCCTAAAAAATTTTCGGGCCATCAATTCAAACCTAAGGAACCATAGTCACCGTCTCGCCATGATCGTTCCTCATTTTTTTGCATTTTTTGGCCAAAAAACTAGAATTCTGCCTGATTCCCATATTTTTGTGTGCTCTCGCCCACGCCTTCCGAGTGGGTCGGGCCCCCCGGAGCCGGATCGCCTAAAAATTTTCCGGACTATCTAATACGACCTAAGGAACCATAGTCACCGCCCCGCCATGATCGTTCCTAGTCTTTTGCGTTTTTCATCCAAAAAACTAGAATTTTGCGCGATTTCCATATTTTCGTGTGCTTTAGCTCACGCCTTCCAAGGGGTCCCGGGAACCCCGAACCCCGATTGCCTAAAAATTTTCCGGGCCATCAAATACGACCTAAGGAATCATAGTAACCACCCCGCCAGGATCGTTCCTCATTTTTTGCGTTTTTCGGCCAAACACCTAGAATTCCGCGTGATTCCCATATTTTTGTGTGTTATAGCCCACGCCTTCCGAGTGGTCCCGGGACCTCCTGACCCCTATCGCCTAAATTTTTTCCGGACTATCAAATACGACCTAAGGAACCATAGTATCCGCCCCGCTATAATCGTTCCTCATTTTTTGCATTTTTCGTCCAAACAACTAGAATTCCGCGCGATTTCCATATTTTTGTGTGTTATATCCCACGCCTTCCGAGTTGTCCCGGGACCTCCTGACCCCTATCGCCTAAAATTTTTCCGGACTATCAAATACGACCTAAGGAACCATAGTATCCGCCCCGCCATGATCGTTCCTCATTTTTTGCGTTTTTCGGCCAAACAACTAGAGTTCCGCGCGATTCCCATATTTTTGTGTGTTATATAGCCCATGCCTTCCGAGTGGTCCCGGGACCTCCGGACCCCTATCGCCTAATATTTTTTCGGACTATCAAATAAGACCAAAGGAACCAAAGTCACCGCCCAGCCATGATCATTCCTCATTTGTTGCGTTTTTCGGCCAAAAAACTAGAATTCCGCCCGATTACAATATTTTTGTGTGCTATTGCCCACCCTTCCAAGTGGTTCCGGGATCCCCGGACCATGATCGCCTAAAATTTTTCCGGGCCATCAAATACGACCTAAGGAACCATAGTAACCGCCCCGCCATTATCGTTTCTCATTTTTTGCATTTTTCGGCCAAAAAACTAGAATTACGCCCGATACCCTTATTTTCATGTGCTATACCCACGCCTTCCAAGTGGTCAGGGGAGCCGCGGACCCCGATCGCCTAAAATTCTTTCGGACTATCAAATACGACCTAAGGTACCATAGTCACCGCCCCACCATGTTCGTTCCAAATGCTATGCATTTTTCGGCCAAAAAACTAGAACTCCGCGCGATTTGCATATTTTCATGTGCTATATCTTACGCCTTCCGAGTGGGCCCGGGAGCCGTGGACCCCGATCGCCTAAATTTTTTCCGGACTATCAAATACGACCTAAGGAACCATAGTATCCGCCCCGCCATGATCGTTCCTCATATTTTGCATTTTTCGGCCAAACAACTAGAATTCCGCGCGATTCCCATATTTTTGTGTGTTATAGCCCACGCCTTCCGAGTGGTCCCGGGACCTCCTGACCCCTATCGCCTAAATTTTTTCCGGACTATCAAATACGACCTAAGGAACCATAGTATCCGCCCCGCTATAATCGTTCCTCATTTTTTGCATTTTTCGTCCAAACAACTAGAATTCCGCGCGATTTCCATATTTTTGTGTGTTATATCCCACGCCTTCCGAGTGGTCCCGGGACCTCCTGACCCCTATCTCCTAAAATTTTTCCGGACTATCAAATACGACCTAAGGAACCATAGTATCCGCCCCGCCATGATCGTTCCTCATTTTTTGCGTTTTTCGGCCAAACAACTAGAGTTCCGCGCGATTCCCATATTTTTGTGTGTTATATAGCCCATGCCTTCCGAGTGGTCCCGGGACCTCCGGACCCCTATCGCCTAATATTTTTCCGGACTATCAAATAAGACCAAAGGAACCAAAGTCACCGCCCAGCCATGATCATTCCTCATTTGTTGCGTTTTTCGGCCAAAAAACCAGAATTCCGCCCGATTACAATATTTTTGTGTGCTATTGCCCACCCTTCCAAGTGGTTCCGGGATCCCCGGACCATGATCGCCTAAAATTTTTCCGGGCCATCAAATACGACCTAAGGAACCATAGTAACCGCCTCGCCATCATCGTTTCTCATTTTTTGCATTTTTCGGCCAAAAAACTAGAATTACGCCCGATACCCTTATTTTCATGTGCTATACACATGCCTTCCAAGTGGTCCGGGGAGCCGCGGACCCCGATCGCCTAAAATTTTTTCGGACTATCAAATACGACCTAAGGTACCATAGTCACCGCCCCACCATGATCGTTCCAAATGCTATGCATTTTTCGGCCAAAAAACTAGAACTCCGCGCGATTTGCATATTTTCGTGTGCTATATCTTACGCCTTTCGAGTGGTCCCGGGAGCCGTGGACCCTGATCGCCTAAAATTTTATGGCCCATCAAATACGACCTAAGGAACCATAGTCACCGCCCCGCCATGATCGTTCCTCATTTATTGCGTTTTTCGGCCATAAAACTAGAATTCTGCTCGATTACCATATTCTTTTTTGTGTTATTGCCCACGCCTTCCGAGTGGGCGTGGGCGATAGCACACAAAAAAATGGGAATCGGGCGGAATTCTAGTTCTTTGGCCAAAAAATGCAAAAAATGAGGAACGACCCACTCGGAAGGCGGTGACTATGGTTCCTTAGGTCTTAATTGATGGCCCGAAAATTTTTTAGGCGATCCGAGACCGGCGGCCTGGCCCACTCGGAAGGCGTGGGCAATAGCACACAAAAATATGGTAATCGAGCGGAATTCTAGTTTTTTGGCCAAAAAACGCAATAAATGAGGAACGATCATGACGGGGCGGTGAATATGGTTCCTTAGGTCATATTTGATGGCCCAGAAAATTTTAGGCGATCGAGGTCCACGGAACCCAGGACAACTCGGAAGGCGTGGGTATAGCACACGAAAATATGGGAATCGGGCGGAATTCTAGTTGTTTGGCCGAAAAATGCAAAAAATGAGGAACGATCATGGTGAGGCGGATACTATGGTTCCTTAGGTCGTATTTGATAGTCCGGAAAAATTTTAGGCGATAGGGGTCAGGAGGTCCCGGGACCACTCGGAAGGCGTGGGATATAACACAAAAAAAAATGGGAATCGCGCGGAATTCTAGTTGTTTGGCCGAAAAACGCATAAAAAGAGGAAAGATGATGGCGGGGCGGATACTATGGTTTCTTAGGTCTTATTTGATAGTCCGGAAAAATTTTAGGCGATAGGGGTCGGGAGGTCCCGGGACCACTCGGAAGGCGTGGGCTATAACACACAAAAATATGGGAATCGCGCGGAATTCTAGTTGTTTGGCCGAAAAATGCAAAAAATGAGGAACGATCATGGCGGGGTGGTTACTATGGTTCCTTAGGTCGTATTTGCTGGCCTGGAAAATTTTTAGGCGATCGGGGTCCGCGGCTCTTGGGACCACTCGGAATGCGTGGGTATAGCACACGAAAATATGGGAATCAGGCGAAATTCTAGTTCTTTTTCAGTAACATGCAAAAAATGTGGAAAGATCTTGACAGGGCGGTGACAATGGTTCCTTTGGTCTTATTTGATAGTCCGGAAAAATATTAGGCAATAGGGGTCCGGAGGTCCCGGGACCACTCGGAAGGCGTGGGCTATAACACACAAAAATATGTGAATCACGCGGAATTCTAGTTGTCTGGCCGAAAAACGCAAAAAATGAGGAACGATCATGTCGGGGTTGTTACTATGGTTCCTTAGGTCGTATTTGATGGCCCGGAAAATTTTTAGGCAATCGGGGTTCGGGGTTCCCGGGACCCCTTGGAAGGCGTGGGCTAAAGCACACGAAAATATGGAAATCGCGCGAAATTCTAGTTTTTTGGCTGAAAAACGCAAAAGACTAGGAATGATCATGGAGGGGCGGTGACTATGGTTCCTTAGGTCGTATTTGATAGTCCGGAAAATTTTTAGGCGATCTGGCTCCGGGGAGCCCGACCTACTCGGAAGGCGTGGGCGATAGCACACAAAAAAATGAGAATCGGGCGGAATTCTAGTTCTTTGGCCAAAAAATGCAAAAAATGAGGAACGATCATGGCGAGGCGGTGACTATGGTTCCTTAGGTCTTAATTGATGGCCCGAAAAATTTTTAGGCGATCCGAGACCGGCGGCCCGGCCCACTCGGAAGGCGTGGGCAATAGCACACAAAAATATGGTAATCGAGCGGAATTCTAGTTTTTTGGCCGAAAAACGCAATAAATGAGGAACGATCATGACGGGGCGGTGACTATGGTTCCTTAGGTCATATTTGATGGCCCGGAATATTTTAGGCGATCGTGGCCCACGGCTCCAGGGACCACTCGGAAAGCGTAAGCTATATAGCACACTAAAATTTGCAAATCGCGCGGAGTTCTAGTTTTTTGGCCGAAAAATGCAATGCGTTTGGAACGATCATGGTGGGGTGGTGACTATGGTACCTTAGGTCGTATTTGATAGTCCGGAAAAATTTTAGGCGATCGGGGTCCGCGGCTCCCCGGACCACTTGGAAGGCGTGGGTATAGCACACGAAAATAAGGGAATCGGGCGTAATTCTAGTTTTTTGGCCGAAAAATGCAAAAAATGAGAAACGATGATGGCGGGGCGGTTACTATGGTTCCTTAGGTCATATTTGACGGCCCGAAAAAATTTTAGGCGATCGGGGTCCGGGGGTCCCGGAACCACTTGGAAGGGTGGGCAATAGCACACAAAAACATTGTAATCGGGCGGAATTCTAGTTTTTTGGCCGAAAAATGCAACAAATGAGGAATGATCATGGCTGGGCAGTGACTATGGTTCCTTAGGTCGTATTTGATAGTCCGGAAAAATTTTAGGCGATAGGGGTTCGGAGACCCGGGACCACTCGGAAGGCATGGGCTATATAACACACAAAAATATGGGATCGCGCGGAATTCTAGTTGTTTGGCCGAAAAACACAAAAAATGAGGAACGATCATGGCGGGGCGGATACTATGGTTCCTTAGGTCGTATTTGATAGTCCGGAAAAATGTTAGGCGATAGGGGTCCGGAGGTCCCGGGACCACTCGGAAGGTGTGGGCGATAGCACACAAACATATGGGAATCGCGCGGAATTCTAGTTGTCTGGCCGAAAAACGCAAAAAATGAGGAACGATCATGGTGGGGCGGATACTATGGTTCCTTAGGTCGTATTTGGTAGTCCGGAAAAATTTTAGGCGATAGGGGTGAGGAGGTCCCGGGACCATTCGGAAGGCGTGGGCTATAACACACAAAAATATGGGAATCGCGCGGAATTCTAGTTGTTTGGCCGAAAAACGCAAAAAATGAGGAACGATCATGGCGGGGTGGTTACTATGGTTCCTTAGGTCGTATTTGATGGCCCGGAAAATTTTTAGGCGATCGGGGTTCGGGGTTCCCGGGACCCCTTGGAAGGCGTGGGCTAAAGCACACGAAAATATGGAAATCACGCGAAATTCTAGTTTTTTGGCTGAAAAACGTAAAAGACTAGGAATGATCATGGCGGGGCGGTGACTATGGTTCCTTAGGTCGTATTTGATAGTCCGGAAAATTTTTAGGTGACCTGGCTCCCGGGGGCCCGACCCACTCGGAAGGCGTGGGCGATAGCACACAAAAAAATGGGAATCGGGCGGAATTCTAGTTCTTTGGCCAAAAAATGCAAAACATGAGGAACGATCATGATGGGGCGGTGACTATGGTTCCTTAGGTCATATTTGATGGCCCGGAAAATTTTAGGCGATCGGGGTCCACGGCTCCCGGGACCACTCGGAAAGCGTAAGCTATATAGCACACTAAAATATGCAAATCGCGCGGAGTTCTAGTTTTTTGGCCGAAAAATGCAAAGCATTTGGAACGATCATGGTGGGGCGGTGACTATGGTACCTTAGGTCATATTTGATAGTCCGGAAAAATTTTAGGCGATCGGGGTCCGCGGCTCCCCGGACCACTTGGAAGGTGTGGGCATAGCACACGAAAATAAGGGAATCGGGCGTAATTCTAGTTTTTTGGCCGAAAAATGCAAAAAATGAGAAACGATGATGGCGGGGCGGTTACTATGGTTCCTTAGGTCGTATTTGACGGCCCTAAAAAAATTTAGGCGATCGGGGTCCGGGGGTCCCGGAACCACTTGGAAGGGTGGGCAATAGCACACAAAAACATTGTAATCGGGCGGAATTCTAGTTTTTTGGCCGAAAAAACCAAACAAATGAGGAATGATCATGGCTGGGCGGTGACTATGGTTCCTTAGATCTTATTTGATAGTCCAGAAAAATTTTAGGCGATAGGGGTCCGGAGACCCGGGACCACTCGGAAGGCGTGGGCTATATAACACACAAAAATATGGGAGCGCGCGGAATTCTAGTTGTTTGGCCGAAAAACACAAAAAATGAGGAACGATCATGGCGGGGCAGATACTATGGTTCCTTAGGTCGTATTTGATAGTCCGGAAAAATTTTAGGCGATAGGGGTCCGGAGGTCCCGGGACCACTCGGAAGGTGTGGGCTATAACACACAAAAATATGGGAATCGCGCGGAATTCTAGTTGTTTGGCCGAAAAACGCAAAAAATAAGGAACGATCTTGGCGGGGCGGATACTATGGTTCCTTAGGTCGTATTTGATTGCCCGGAAAAATTTTAGGCGATCGGGGTCCGCGGCTCTTGGGACCACTCGGAATGCGTGGGTATAGCACACGAAAATATGGGAATCGGGCGAAATTCTAGGTCTTTTTCAGTAACATGCAAAAAATGTGGAAAGATCTTGATAGGGCGGTGACTATGGTTCCTTTGGTCTTATTTGGTAGTCCGGAAAAATATTAGGCGATAGGGGTCCGGAGGTCCCGGGACCACTCGGAAGGCGTGGGCTATAACACACAAACATATGGGAATCGCGCGGAATTCTAGTTGTCTGGCCGAAAAACGCAAAAAATGAGGAACGATCATGGTGGGGCAGATACTATGGTTCCTTAGGTCGTATTTGGTAGTCCGGAAAAATTTTAGGCGATAGGGGTGAGGAGGTCCCGGGACCACTCGGAAGGCGTGGGCTATAATACACAAAAATATGGGAATCGCGCGGAATTCTAGTTGTTTGGCCTAAAAATGCAAAAAATGAGGAATGATCATGGCGGGGTGGTTACTATGGTTCCTTAGGTCGTATTTGATGGTCCGGAAAATTTTTAGGCGATCGGGGTTTGAGGTTCCCGGGACCCCTTGGAAGGCGTGGGCTAAAGCACACGAAAATATGGAAATCGCGCGGAATTCTAGTTTTTTGGCTGAAAAATGCAAAAGACTAGGAATGATCATGGCGGGGCGGTGACTATGGTTCCTTAGGTCGTATTTGATAGTCCGGAAAATTTTTAGGCGACTTGGCTCCGGGGGGCCCGACCCACTCGGAAGGCGTGGGCGATAGCACACAAAAAAATAGGAATCGGGCGGAATTCTAGTTCTTTGGCAAAAAATTGCAAAACATGAGGAACGATCATGGCGAGGCGGTGACTATGGTTCCTTAGGTCTTAATTGATGGCCCAAAATTTTTTTAGGCGATCCGAGACCGGCGGCCCGGCCCGCTCGGAAGGCGTGGGCAATAGCACACAAAAATATGGTAATCGAGCGGAATTCTAGTTTTTTGGCCGAAAAACGCAATAAATGAGGAACGATCATGACGGGGCGGTGACTATGGTTCCTTAGGTCATATTTGATGGCCCGGAAAATTTTAGGCGATCGGGGTCCACGGCTCCCGGGACCACTCGGAAAGCGTAAGCTATATAGCACACTAAAATATGAAAATCGCCAAAGTTCTAGTTTTTTGGCCGAAAAATGCAAAGCATTTGGAACGATCATGGTGGGGCGATGACTATGGTACCTTAGGTCGTATTTGATAGACCGGAAAAGGTTTAGGCGATCGGGGTCCGCGGCTCCCCGGACCACTTGGAAGGCGTGGGTATAGCACACGAAAATATGGGAATTGGGCGTAATTCTAGTTTTTTGGCCGAAAAATGCAAAAAATGAGAAACGATGATGGCGGGGCGGTTACTATGGTTCCTTAGGTCGTATTTGACGGCCCTAAAAAAATTTAGGCGATCGGGGTCCGGGGGTCCCGGAACCACTTGGAAGGGTGGGCAATAGCACACAAAAACATTGTAATCGGGCGGAATTCTAGTTTTTTGGCCGAAAAAACCAAACAAATGAGGAATGATCATGGCTGGGCGGTGACTATGGTTCCTTAGGTCTTATTTGATAGTCCAGAAAAATTTTAGGCGATAGGGGTCCGGAGACCCGGGACCACTCGGAAGGCGTGGGCTATATAACACACAAAAATATGGGAGTGCGCGGAATTCTAGTTGTTTGGCCGAAAAACACAAAAATGAGGAACGATCATGGCGGGGCGGATACTATGGTTCCTTAGGTCATATTTGATAGTCCGGAAAAATTTTAGGCGATAGGGGTCCGGAGGTCCCGGGACCACTCGGAAGGTATGGGCTATAACACAAAAAAATATGGGAATCGCGCGGAATTCTAGTTGTTTGGCCGAAAAACGCAAAAAATAAGGAACGATCATGGCGGGGCGGATACTATGGTTCCTTAGGTCGTATTTGATTTCTCGGAAAATTTTTAGGCGATCGGGGTCCGCGGCTCTTGGGACCACTCGGAATGCGTGGGTATAGCACACGAAAATATGGGAATCGGGCGAAATTCTAGGTCTTTTTCAGTAACATGCAAAAAATGTGGAAATATCTTGACAGGGCGGTGACTATGGTTCCTTTGGTCTTATTTGATAGTCCGGAAAAATATTAGGCGATAGGGGTCCGGAGGTCCCGGGACCACTCCGAAGGCGTGGGCTATAACACATAAAAATATGGGAATCACGCGGAATTCGAGTTGTTTGGCCGAAAAACGCAAAAAATGAGGAACTATCATGGCGGGGTGGATACTATGGTTCCTTAGGTCATATTTGATAGTCCGTAAAAATTTTAGGCGATAGGGGTCAGGAGGTCCCGGGACCACTCGGAAGGCGTGGGCTATAACACACAAAAATATGGGAATCACGCGGAATTCTAGTTGTTTGGCCGAAAAATGCAAAAAATGAGGAACGATCATGGCGGGGTGGTTACTATGGTTCCTTAGGTCGTATTTGATGGCCCGGAAAATTTTTAGGCGATCGGGGTTCGGGGTTCCCGGGACCCCTTGGAAGGCGTGGGCTAAAGCACACGAAAATATGGAAATCGCGCGAAATTCTAGTTTTTTGGCTGAAAAATGCAAAAGACTAGGAACGATCATGGCGGGGCGGTGACTATGGTTCCTTAGGTCGTATTTGATAGTCCGAAAAAATTTTAGGCGATAGGGGTCCGGAGTTCCCGGGTTCACTTGGAAGGCGTGCGCTATAGCACAAAAAAAAATGGGAATCGGGTGGAATTCTAGTTCATTGGCCAAAAAATGCAAAACATGAGGAACGATCATGGCGAGGCGGTGACTATGGTTCCTTAGGTCTTAATTGATGGCCCGAAATTTTTTTAGGCGATCCGAGACTGGCGGCCCGGCCCACTCGGAAGGCGTGGGCAATAGCACACAAAAATATGGTAATCGAGCGGAATTCTAGTTTTTTGGCCGAAAAATGCAATAAATGAGGAACGATCATGACGGGGCGGTGACTATGGTTCCTTAGGTCATATTTGATGGCCCGGAAAATTTTAGGCGATCGGGGTCCACGTCTCCCGGGACCACTAGGAAAGCGTAAGCTATATAGCACACTAAAATATGCAAATCGCCAAAGTTCTAGTTTTTTGGCCGAAAAATGCAAAGCATTTGGAACGATCATGGTGGGGTGATGACTATGGTACCTTAGGTCGTATTTGATAGACCGGAAAAGGTTTAGGCGATCGGGGTCCGCGGCTCCCCGGACCACTTGGAAGGCGTGGGTATAGCACACGAAAATATGGGAATCGGGCGTAACGCTAGGTTTTTGGCCGAAAAATGCAAAAAATGAGAAACGATGATGGCGGGGCGGTTACTATGGTTCCTTAGGTCGTATTTGACGGCCCTAAAAAAATTTAGGCGATCGGGGTCCGGGGGTCCCGGAACCACTTGGAAGGGTGGGCAATAGCACACAAAAACATTGTAATCGGGCGGAATTCTAGTTTTTTGGCCGAAAAACGCAACAAATGAGGAATGATCATGGCTGGGCGGTGACTATGGTTCCTTAGGTCGTATTTGATAGTCCGAAAAAATTTTAGGCGATAGGGGTCCGGAGTTCCCGGGTTCACTTGGAAGGCATGGGCTATAGGACACGAAAATATGGGAATCGCGCGGAATTCTAGTTTTTTGGCCGAAAAATAGAAAAAACTAGGAACGATCATGGCTGGGCGGTGACTATGGTTCCTTAGGTCTTATTTGATAGTCCGGAAAATTTTTAGGCGATAGGGGTCCAGAGACCCGGGACCACTCGGAAGGCGTGGGCTATAACACACAAAAATATGGGATCGCACGGAATTCTAGTTGTTTGGCCGAAAATCGCAAAAAATAAGGAACGATCATGGCGGGGCGGATACTATGGTTCCCTTAGGTCGTATTTGATAGTCCAGAAAAATTTTAGGCGATAGGGGTCCGGAGGTCCCGGGACCACTCGGAAGGTGTGGGCTATAACACACAAAAATATGGGAATCGCGCGGAATTCTAGTTGTTTGGCCGAAAAACGCAAAAAATAAGGAACGATCATGGCGGGGCGGATACTATGGTTCCTTAGGTCGTATTTGATTGCCCGAAAAAATTTTAGGCGATCGGGGTCCGCGGCTCTTGGGACCACTCGGAATGCGTGGGTATAGCACACGAAAATATGGGAATCGGGCGAAATTCTAGGTCTTTTTCAGTAACATGCAAAAAATGTGGAAAGATCTTGACAGGGCGGTGACTATGGTTCCTTTGGTCTTATTTGATAGTCCGGAAAAATATTAGGCGATAGGGGTCCGGAGGTCCCGGGACCACTCGGAAGGCGTGGGCTATAACACACAAAAATATGGGAATCGCGCGGAATTCTAGTTGTCTGGCCGAAAAACGCAAAAAATGAGGAACGATCATGGTGGGGAGGATACTATGGTTCCTTAGGTCGTATTTGATAGTCCGGAAAATTTTAGGCGATAGGGTTCAGGAGGTCCCGGGACCACTCGGAAGGCGTGGGCCATAACACACAAAAATATGGGAATCGCGCGGAATTCCAGTTATTTGGCCGAAAAATGCATGAAATGAGGAACGATCATGGCGGGGTGGTTACTATGGTTCCTTAGGTCGTATTTCATCTCCCGGAAAATTATTAGGCATTCGGGGTTCGGGGTTCCCGGGACCCCTTGGAAGGCGTGGGCTAAAGCACACGAAAATATGAAAATCGCGCGAAATTCTAGGTTTTTGGCTGAAAAACGCAAAAGACTAGGAACGATCATGGCGGGGCGGTGACTATGGTTCCTTAGGTCTTAATTGATGGCCCGAAAATTTTTTAGGCGATCCGAGACCGGCGGCCCGGCGCACTCGGAAGGCGTGGGCAATAGCACACAAAAATATGGTAATCGAGCGGAATTCTAGTTTTTTGGCCGAAAAACGCAATAAATGAGGAACGATCATGACGGGGCGGTGACTATGGTTCCTTAGGTAATATTTGATGGCCTAGAAAATTTTAGGCGATCGGGGTCCACGGCTCCCGGGACCACTCGGAAAGCGTAAGCTATATAGCACACTAAAATATGCAAATCGCGCGGAGTTCTAGTTTTTTGGCCGAAAAATGCAAAGCATTTGGAACGATCATGGTGGGGCGGTGACTATGGTACCTTAGGTCGTATTTGATAGTCCGGAAAAATTTTAGGCGATCGGGGTCCGCGGCTCCCCGGACCACGGGTATAACACACGAAAATAAGGGAATCGGGCGTAATTCTAGTTTTTTGGCCGAAAAATGCAAAAAATGAGAAACAATGATGGCAGAGTGGTTACTATGGTTCCTTAGGTCGTATTTGACGGCCCGAAAAGTTTTTAGGCGATCGGGGTCCGGGGGTCCCAGAACCACTTGGAAGGGTGGGCAATAGCACACAAAACATTGTAACCGGGCGGAATTATAGTTTTTTGGCCGAAAAATGCAACAAATGTGGAATGATCAAGGCTGGGCGGTGACTATGGTTCCTTAGGTCATATTTGATAGTCCGGATAAATTTTAGGCGATAGGGGTCCGGAGTTCCCGGGTTCACTTGGAAGGCGTGGGCTATAGGACACGAAAATATGGGAATCGCGCGAAATTCTAGTTTTTTGGCCGAAAAATAGAGAAAACTAGGAAAGATCATGGCTGGGCGGTGACTATGATTCCTTAGGTCTTATTTGATAGTCCGGAAAAATTTTAGGCGATAGGGGTCCGGATGCCCGGGACCACTCGGAAGGCGTGGGCTATATAACACACAAAAATATGGTATCGCGCGGAATTCTAGTTGTTTGGCCGAAAAACACAAAAAATGAGGAACGATCATGGCGGGGCGGATAATATGGTTCCTTAGGTCGTATTTGATAGTCCGGAAAAATTTTAGGCGATAGGGGTCCGGAGGTCCTGGGACCACTCGGAAGGTGTGGGCTATAACACACAAAAATATGGGAATCGCGCGGAATTCTAATTGTTTGGCCGAAAAATGCAAAAAATAAGGAACGATCATGGCGGGGCAGATACTATGGTTCCTTAGGTCGTATTTGATTGCCCGGAAAATTTTTAGGCGATCGGGGTCCGCGGCTCTTGGGACCACTCGGAATGCGTGGGTATAACACACGAAAATATGGGAATCGGGGGAAATTCTAGGTTTTTTTCAGTAACATGCAAAAAATGTGGAAAGATCTTGACAGGGCGGTGACTATGGTTCCTTTGGTCTTATTTGATAGTTCGAAAAAATATTAGGCGATAGGGGTCCGGAGGTCCCGGGACCACTCGGAAGGCGTGGGCTATAACACACAAAAATATGGGAATCGCGCGGAATTCTAGTTATCTGGCCGAAAAACGCAAAAAGTGAGGAACGATCATGGCGGGGCTGATACTATGGTTCCTTAGGTCGTATTTGATAGTCCGGAAAAATTTTAGGCGATAGGGGTCAGGAGGTCCCGGGACCACTCGGAAGGCGTGGGCTATAACACACAAAAATATGGGAATTGCGCGGAATTCTAGTTGTTTGGCCGAAAAACGCAAAAAATAAGGAACGATCATGGCGGGGTGGTTACTATGGTTCCTTAGGTCGTATGTGATGGCTCGGAAAAGTTTTAGGCGATCGGGGTTCGGGGTTCCCGGGCCCCCTTGGAAGGCATGGGCTAAAGCACACGAAAATATGGAAATCGCGCGAAATTCTAGTTTTTTAGCTGAAAAACGCAAAAGACTAGGAACGATCATGGCGGGGCGGTGAATATGGTTCCTTAGGTCGTATTTGATAGTCCGGAAAATTTTTAGGCGATCTGGCTCCGGGGGGCCCGACCCACTCGGAAGGCGTGGGTGATAGCACACAAAAAATGGGAATCGGGCGGAATTCCAGTTCTTTGGCCAAAAAATTCAAAAAATGAGGAACGATCATGGCGAGGCGGTGACTATGGTTCCTTAGGTCTTAATTGATGGCCCGAAAAGTTTAGGCGATCGGGGTCCACGGCTCCCGGGACCACTCGGAAAGCGTAAGCTATATAGCACACTAAAATATGCAAATCCCGCGGTGTTCTAGTTTTTTGGCCGAAAAATGCAAAGCATTTGGAACGATCATGGTGGGGCGGTGACTATGGTACCTTAGGTCGTATTTGATAGTCCAGAAAAATTTTAGGCGATCGGGGTCCGCGGCTCCCCGGACCACTTGGAAGGCGTGGGTATAGCACACGAAAATATGGGAATCGGGCGTAATTCTAGTTTTTTGGCCAAAAAATGCAAAAAATGAGAAACGATGATGGCGGGGCGGTTACTATGGTTCCTTAGGTCTTATTTGATAGTCCGGAAAAATTTTAGGCGATAGGGGTCCGGAGACCCGGGACCACTCGGAAGGCGTGGGCTATATAACACACAAAAATATGGGATCGCGCGGAATTCTAGTTGTTTGGCCGAAAAACACAAAATATGAGGAACGATGATGGCGGGGCGGATACTATGGTTCCTTAGGTCGTATTTGATAGTCCGGAAAAATTTTAGGCGATAGGGGTCAGGAGGTCCCGGGACCACTCGGAAGGCGTGGGCTATAACACACAAATATATGGGAATCGCGCGGAATTCTAGTTGTTTGGCCGAAAAACGCAACAAATGAGGAATGATCATGGCTGGGCGGTGACTATGGTTCCTTAGGTCGTATTTGATAGTCCGGAAAAATTTTAGGCAATAGGGGTCAGGAGGTCCCGGGACCACTCGGAAGGCGTGGGCTATAACACACAAAAATATGGGAATCGCGCGGAATTCTAGTTGTTTTGCCGAAAAACGCAAAAAATGAGGAACAATCATGGGTAGGAGGTGACTATGGTTCCTTAGGTCGTATTTGATGGCCCGGAAAAATTTTAGGCGATCGGGGTCCGGAGACCCGGGACCACTCGGAAGGCGTGGGCTATATAACACACAAAAATATGGGATCGCGCCGAATTCTAGTTGTTTGGCCGAAAAACACAAAAAATGAGGAACGATCATGGCGGGGCGGATACTATGGTTCCTTAGGTCGTATTTGATAGTCCGGAAAAATTTTAGGCGATAGGGGTCCGGAGGTCCCGGGACTACTCGGAAGGTGTGGGCTATAAAACACAAAAATATGGGAATCGCGCGGAATTCTATTTGTTTGGCCGAAAAACGCAAAAAATAAGGAACGATCATGGCAGGGCAGATACTATGGTTCCTTAGGTCGTATTTGATTGCCCTGTAAAATTTTAGGCGATCGGGGTCCGCGGCTCTTGGGACCACTCGGAATGCGTGGGTATAGCACACGAAAATATGGAAATCGGGCGATATTCTAGGTCTTTTTCAGTAACATGCAAAAAATGTGGAAAGATCTTGACAGGGCGGTGACTATGGTTCCTTTGGTCTTATTTGATAGTCCGGAAAAATATTAGGCGATAGGGGTCCGGAGGTCCCGGGGCCACTCGGAAGGCGTGGGCTATAACACACAAAAATATGGGAATCGCGCGGAATTCTAGTTGTCTGGCCGAAAAACGCAAAAAATGAGGAACGATCATGGTGGGGTGGATACTATGGTTCCTTAGGTCGTATTTGATAGTCCGAAAAAATTTTAGGCGATAGGGGTCAGGAGGTCCCGGGACCACTCGGAAGGCGTGGGCTATAACACACAAAAATATGGGAATCGCGCGGAATTCTAGTTGTTTGGCCGAAAAACGCAAAAAATAAGGAACGATCATGGCGGGGTGGTTACTATGGTTCCTTAGGTCGTATTTGATGGCCCGGAAAATTTTTAGGCGATCGGGGTTCGGGGTTCCCGGGCCCCCTTGGAAGGCGTGGGCTAAAGCACACGAAAATATGGAAATCGCGCGAAATTCTAGTTTTTTGGCTGAAAAATGCAAAAGACTAGGAACGATCATGGCGGGGCGGTGAATATGGTTCCTTAGGTCGTATTTGATAGTCCGGAAAATTTTTAGGCGATCTGGCTCCGGGGGGCCCGACCCACTCGGAAGGCGTGGGCGATAGCACACAAAAAAATGGGAATCAGGCGGAATTCTAGTTCTTTGGCCAAAAAATGCAAAAAATGAGGAACGATCATGGCGAGGTGGTGACTATGGTTCCTTAGGTCTTAATTGATGGCCCGAAAATTTTAGGCGATCGGGGTCCACGGCTCCCGGGACCACTCGGAAAGCGTAAGCTATATAGCACACTAAAATATGCAAATCGCGCGGTGTTCTAGTTTTTTGGCCGAAAAATGCAAAAAATGAGGAACGATCATGGTGGGGCAGATACTATGGTTCCTTAGGTCGTATTTGATAGTCCGGAAAAATTTTAGGCGATAGGGGTTAGGAGGTCCCGGGACCACTCGGAAGGCGTGGGCTATAACACACAAATATATGGGAATCGCGCGAAATTCTAGTTGTTTGGCCAAAAAATGCAAAAAATGAGGAACGATCATGGCGGGGCGGTGACTATGGTTCCTTAGGTCGTATTTGATAGTCCGGAAAAATTTTAGGCGATAGGGGTCCGGTGGTCCCAGGACCACTCGGAAGGCGTGGGCTATAACACACAAAAATATGGGAATCGCGCGGAATTCTAGTTGTTTGGCCAAAAAATGCAAAAAATGAGGAACGATCATGGCGGGGCGGTGACTATGGTTCCTTAGGTCGTATTTGATGGCCCGGAAAAATTTTAGGCGATCGGGGTCCGGAGACCCGGGACCACTCGGAAAGCGTGGGCTATATAACACACAAAAATATGGGATCGCGCCGAATTCTAGTTGTTTGGCCGAAAAGCACAAAAAATGAGGAACGATCATGGCGGGGTGGTTACTATGGTTCCTTAGGTCGTATTTGATGGCCCGGAAAATTTTTAGGCGATCGGGGTTCGGGGTTCCCGGGCCCCCTTGGAAGGCGTGGGCTAAAGCACACGAAAATATGGAAATCGCGCGAAATTCTAGTTTTTTGGCTGAAAAACGCAAAAGACTAGGAACGATCATGGCGGGGCGGTGAATATTGTTCCTTAGGTCGTATTTGATAGTCCGGAAAATTTTTAGGCGATCTGGCTCCGGGGGGCCCGACCCACTCGGAAGGCGTGGGCGATAGCACACAAAAAAATGGGAATCGGGCGGAATTCTAGTTCTTTGGCCAAAAAATGCAAAAAATGAGGAACGATCATGGCGAGGTGGTGACTATGGTTCCTTAGGTCTTAATTGATGGCCCGAAAATTTTAGGCGATCGGGGTCCACGGCTCCCGGGACCACTCGGAAAGCGTAAGCTATATAGCACACTAAAATATGCAAATCGCGCGGTGTTCTAGTTTTTTGGCCGAAAAATGCAAAAAATGAGGAACGATCATGGTGGGGCAGATACTATGGTTCCTTATGTCGTATTTGATAGTCCGGAAAAATTTTAGGCGATAGGGGTCAGGAGGTCCCGGGACCACTCGGAAGGCGTGGGCTATAACACACAAATATCTGGGAATCGCGCGAAATTCTAGTTGTTTGGCCAAAAAATGCAAAAAATGAGGAACGATCATGGCGGGGCGGTGACTATGGTTCCTTAGGTCGTATTTGATAGTCCGGAAAAATTTAAGGCGATAGGGGTCAGGAGGTCCCAGGACCACTCGGAAGGCGTGGGCTATAACACACAAAAATATGGGAATCGCGCGGAATTCTAGTTGTTTAGCCAAAAAATGCAAAAAATGAGGAACGATCATGGCGGGGCGGTGACTATGGTTCCTTAGGTCGTATTTGATGGCCCGGAAAAATTTTAGGCGATCGGGGTCCGGAGACCCGGGACCACTCGGAAAGCGTGGGCTATATAACACACAAAAATATGGGATCGCGCCGAATTCTAGTTGTTTGGCCGAAAAACACAAAAAATGAGGAACGATCATGGCAGGGCGGATACTATGGTTCCTTAGGTCGTATTTGATAGTCGGGAAAAATTTTAGGCGATAGGGGTCAGGAGGTCCTGGGACCACTCGGAAGGTGTGGGCTATAACACACAAAAATATGGGAATCGCGCGGAATTCTAGTTGTTTGGCCGAAAAATGCAAAAAATAAGGAACGATCATGGCAGGGCTGATACTATTGTTCCTTAGGTCGTATTTGATTGCCCGGTAAAATTTTAGGCAATCGGGGTCCGCGGCTCTTGGGACCACTCGGAATGCGTGGGTATAGCACACGAAAATATGGGAATCGGGCGAAATTCTAGGTCTTTTTCAGTAACATGCAAAAAATGTGGAAAGATCTTGACAGGGCGGTGACTATGGTTCCTTTGGTCTTATTTGATAGTCCGGAAAAATATTAGGCGATAGGGTCCGGAGGTCCCGGGACCACTCGGAAGGTGTGGGCTATAACACACAAAAATATGGGAATCGCGCGGAATTCTAGTTGTTTGGCCGAAAAACGCAAAAAATAAGGAACGATCATGGCGGGGCCGATACTATGGTTCCTTAGGTCGTATTTGATTGCCCGGTAAAATTTTAGGCGATCGGGGTCCGCGGCTCTTGGGACCACTCGGAATGCGTGGGTATAGCACACGAAAATATGGGAATCCGGCGAAATTCTAGGTCTTTTTCAGTAACATGCAAAAAATGTGGAAAGATCTTGAGAGGGCGGTGACTATGGATCCTTTGGTCTTATTTGATAGTCCGGAAAAATTTTAGGCGATAGGGGTCAGGAGGTCCCGGGACCACTCGGAAGGCGTGGGATATAACACACAAAAATATGGGAATCGGGCGGAATTCTAGTTGTTTGGCCGAAAAAACGCAAAAAATGAGGAACGATCATGGCGGGGAGGATACTATGGTTCCTTAGGTCGTATTTGATAGTCCGGAAAAATTTTAGGCGATAGGGGTCAGGAGGTCCCGGGACCACTCGGAAGGCGTGGGCTATAACACACAAAAATATGGGAATCGCGCAGAATTCTAGTTGTTTGGCCAAAAAATGCAAAAAATGAGGAACGATCATGGCGGGGTGGTTACTATGGTTCCTTAGGTCGTATTTGATGGCCCGGAAAAATTTTAGGCGATCGGGGTCAGTGGGTCCCGGAACCACTTGGAAGGGTGGGCAATAGCACACAAAAATATTGTAATCGGGCGGAATTCTAGTTTTTTTGCCGAAAAACGCAATAAATGAGGAATGATCATGATGGGGCGTTGACTATGGTTCCTTAGGTATTATTTGATGGCCCGGAAAATTTTAGGCGATCGGGGTCCACGGCTCCCGGGACCACTCGAAAAGCGTAAGCTATATAGCACACTAAAATATGCAAATCGCGCGGAGTTCTATTTTTTTGGCCGAAAAATGCAAAGCATTTGGAACGATCATGGTGGGCCGGTGACTATGGTACCTTAGGTCGTATTTGATAGTCCGGAAAAATTTTAGGCGATCGGGGTCCGCGGCTCCCCGGACCACTTGGAAGGCGTGGGTATAGCACACGAAAATATGGGAATCGGGCGAAATTCTAGATGTTTGGCCGAAAAATGCAAAAAATGAGGAACGATCATGGCGGGGCGGATACAATGGTTCCTTAGTTCGTATTTGATAGTCCGGAAAAATTTTAGGCGATAGGGGTCAGGAGGTCCCGGGACCACTCGGAAGGCGTGGGATATAACACACAAAAATATGGGAATCGCGCGAAATTCTAGTTGTTTGGCCGAAAAATGCAAATAATGAGGAACGATCATGGCGGGGCAGATACTATGGTTCCTTAGGTCCTATTTGATAGTCCGGAAAAATTTTAGGCGATAGGGGTCAAGAGGTCTCGGGACCACTCGGAAGGCGTGGGCTATAACACACAAAAATATGGGAATCGCGCGGAATTCTAGTTGTTTGGCCAAAAAATGCAAAAAATGAAGAACGATAATGGCGGGGTGGTAACTATGGTTCCTTAGGTCGTATTTGATGGCCTGGAAAAATTTTAGGCGATCGGGGTCAGTGGGTCCCGGAACCACTTGGAAGGGTGGGCAATAGCACACAAAAATATTGTAATCGGGCGGAATTCTAGTTTTTTGGCCGAAAAACGCAACAAATGAGGAATGATCATGGCTGGGTGGTGACTATGGTTCCTTAGGTCGTATTTGATAGTCCGGAAAAATTTTAGGCGGTAGGGGTCCGAAGTTCCCGGGTTCACTTGGAAGGCGTGGGTTATAGGACACGAAAATATGGGAATCGCGCGAAATTCTAGTTTTTTGGCCGAAAAACAGAAAAAACTAGGAACGATCATGGCTAGGCGGTGACTATGGTTCCTTAGGTCTTATTTGATAGTCCGGAAAAATTTTAGGCGATAGGGGTCCGGAGACCCAGGACCACTCGGAAGGCGTGGGCTATATAACACACAAAAATATGGGATCGCGCGGAATTCTAGTTGTTTGGCCGAAAAACACAAAAAATGAGGAACGATCATGGCGGGGCGGATACTATGGTTCCTTAGGTCGTATTTGATAGTCCAGAAAAATTTTAGGCAATAGGGGTCCGGAGGTCCCGGGACCACTTGGAAGGCGTGGGATATAACACACAAAAATATGGGAATCACGCGGAATTCTAGTTGTTTGGCTGAAAAACGCAAAAAATAAGGAACGATCATGGCGGGGCAAATACTATGGTTCCTTAGGTCGTATTTGATTGCCCGGAAAAATTTTAGGCGATCAGGGTCCGCGGCTCATGGGACCAATCGGAATACGTGGGTATAGCACACGAAAATATGGGAATCGGGCGAAATTCTAGGTCTTTTTCAGTAACATGCAAAAAATGTGGAAAGATCTTGATAGGGCGGTGACTATGGTTCCTTTGGTCTTATTTGATTGTCCGGAAAAATATTAGGAGATAGGGGTCCGGAGGTCCCGGGACCACTCGGAGGGCTTGGGCTATAACACACAAAAATATGGGAATCGCGCGGAATTCTAGTTGTATGGCCGAAAAACGCAAATAATGAGGAACGATCATGGCGAGGCGGATACTATGGTTCCTTAGGTCGTATTTGATAGTCTGGAAAAATTTTAGGCGATAGGGGTCAGGAGGTCCCTGGACCACTCGGAAGGCGTGGGCTATAACACACAAAAATATGGGAATCGCGCAGAATTCTAGTTGTTTGGCCGAAAAATGCAAAAAATGAGGAACGATCATGGAGGGGTGGTTACTATGGTGCCTTAGGTCATATTTGATGGCCCGGAAAAATTTTAGGCGATCGGGGTTCGGGGTTCCCGGGACCCCTTGGAAGGCGTGGGCTAAAGCACACGAAAATATGGAAATCGGGCGTAATTCTAGTTTTTTGGCCGAAAAATGCAAAACATGAGAAACGATGATGGCGGGGAGGTTACTAGGGTTCCTTAGGTCGTATTTGACGGCCCAAAAATTTTTTAGGCGATCGGGGTCCGGGGGTCCCGGAACCACTTGGAAGGGTGGGCAATAGCACACAAAAACATTGTAATCGGGCCGAATTCTAGTTTTTTGGCCGAAAAACGCAACAAATGAGAAATGATCATGGCTGGGCGGTGACTATGGTTTCTTAGGTCGTATTTGATAGTCCGGAAAAATTTTAGGCGATAGGGGTCCGGAGTTCCCGGGTTCACTTGGAAGGCGTGGGCTATAGGACGCGAAAATATGGGAATCGCGCGGAATTCTAGTTGTTTGGCCGAAAAACGCAAACAATAAGGAACGATCATGGCAGGGCAGATACTATGGTTCCTTAGGTCATATTTGATTGCCCGGAAAAATTTTAGGCGATCGGGGTCCGCGGCTCTTGGGACCACTCGGAATGCGTGGGTATAGCACACGAAAATATGGGAATCGGGCGAAATTCTAGGTCTTTTTTAGTAACATGCAAAAAATTTGGAAAGATCTTGGCAGGGCGGTGACTATGGTTCCTTTGGTCTTATTTGATAGTCCGGAAAAATATTAGGCGATAGGGGTCCGGAGGTCCCGGGACCACTCGGAAGGCGTGGGCTATAACACACAAAAATATGGGAATCGCGCGGAATTCTAGTTGTTTGGCCGAAAAACGCAAACAATGAGGAACGATCATGGCGGGGCGGATACTATGGTTCCTTAGGTCTTATTTGATAGTCCGGAAAAATTTTAGGCGATAGGGGTCCGGAGACCCGGGACCACTCGGTAGGCGTGGGCTATAACACACAAAAATATGGGATCGCGCGGAATTCTAGTTGTTTGGCCGAAAAACACAAAAAATGAGGAACGATCATGGCAGGGCGGATACTATGGTTCCTTAGGTCGTATTTGATAGTCCGGAAAAATTTTAGGCGATAGGGGTCCGGAGGTCCCGGGACCACTCGGAAGGTGTGGGCTATAACACACAAAAATATGGGAATCGCGCAGAATTCTAGTTGTTTGGCCGAAAAACGCAAAAAATAAGGAACGATCATGGCAAGGTGGATACTATGGTTCCTTAGGTCATATTTGATTGCCCGGAAAAATTTTAGGCGTTCGACGTCCGCGGCTCTTGGGACCACTCGGAATGCGTGTGTATAGCACACGAAAATATAGGAATAGGGCGAAATTCTAGGTCTTTTTTAGTAACATGCAAAAAATTTAGAAAGATCTTGGCAGGGCGGTGACTATGGTTCCTTTGGTCCTTGGCAGGGCGGTGACTATGGTTCCTTTGGTCTTATTTGCTAGTCCGGAAAAATATTAGGCGGTAGGGGTCCGGAGGTCCCGGGACCACTCGGAAGGCGTGGGCGATAGCACACAAAAAATGGGAATCGGGCGGAATTCTAGTTCTTTGGCCAAAAAATGCAAAAAATGAGGAACGATCATGGCGAGGCGGTGACTATGGTTCCTTAGGTCATATTTGATAGCCCGAAAACTTTTTAGGCGATCCGAGACCGGCGGCCCGGCCCACTCGGAAGGCGTGGGCAATAGCACACAAAAATATGGTAATCGAGCGGAATTCTCATTTTTTGACCGAAAAACGCAATAAATGAGGAACGATCATGACGGGGCGGTGACTATGGTTCCTTAGGTCATATTTGATGGCCCGAAAAATTTTAGGCGATCGGGGTCCACGGCTCCCGGGACCACTCAGAAAGCGTAAGCTATATAGCACACTAAAATATGCAAATCGCGCGGAGTTCTAGTTTTTTGGCCGAAAAATGCAAAGCATTGGGAATGATCATGGTGGGGCGGTGACTATGGTACCTTAGGTCGTATTTGATAGTCCGAAAAAATTTTAGGCGATCGGGGTCCGCGGCTCCCCGGACCACTTGGAAGGCATGGGTATAGCACAGGAAAATATGGGAATCGGGCGTAATTCTAGTTTTTTGGCCGAAAAATGCAAAAAATGAGAAACGATGATGGCGGGGCGGTTACTATGGTTCCTTAGGTCGTATTTGACGGCCCGGAAAAATTTTAGGCGATCGGGGTCCGGGGGTCCCGGAACCACTTGGAAGGGTGGGCAATAGCACACAAAAACATTGTAATCGGGCGGAATTCTAGTTTTTTGGCCGAAAAACGCAACAAATGAGGAATGATCATGGCTGGGCGGTGACTATGGTTCCTTAGGTCGTATTTGATAGTCCGGAAAAATTTTAGGCGATAGGGGTCCGGAGTTCCCGGGTTCACTTGGAAGGCGTGGGCTATAGGACACGAAAATATGGGAATCGCACGGAATTCTAGTTTTTTTTCCGAAAAACAGAAAAAACTAGGAACGATCATGGCTGGGCGGTGACTATGGTTCCTTAGGTCTTATTTGATAGTCCGGAAAAATTTCAGGCGATAGGGGTCCGGAGACCCGGGACCACTCGGAAGGCGTGGGCTATAACACACAAAAATATGGGATCGCGCGGAATTCTAGTTGTTTGGCCGAAAAACACAAAAAATGAGGAACGATCATGGCGAGGTGGATACTATGGTTCCTTAGGTCGTATTTGATAGTCCGGAAAAAGTTTAGGCGATAGGGGTCCGGAGGTCCCGGGACCACTCGGAAGGTGTGGGCTATAACACACAAAAATATGGGAATCGCGCAGAATTCTAGTTGTTTGGCCTAAAAACGCAAAAAATAAGGAACGATCATGGCAAGGCGGATACTATGGTTCCTTAGGTCGTATTTGATTACCGGAAAATTTTTAGGCGATCGAGGTCCGCGGCTCTTGGGACCACTCGGAATGCGTGGGTATAGCACGCGAAAATATGAGAATCAGGCGAAATTCTAGGTCTTTTTTAGTAACATGCAAAAAATTTGGAAAGATCTTGGCAGGGCGGTGACTATGGTTCCTTTGGTCTTATTTGATAGTCCGGAAAAATATTAGGCGATAGGGGTCCGGAGGTCCCGGGACCACTCGGAAGGCGTGGGCTATAACACACAAAAATATGGGAATCGCGCGGAATTCTAGTTGTTTGGCCGAAAAACGCAAACAATGAGGAACGATCATGGCGGGGCGGATACTATGGTTCCTTGGGTCGTATTTGATAGTCCGGAAAAATTTTAGGCGATAGGGGTTAGGAGGTCCCGGGACCACTCGGAAGGCGTGGGCTATAACACACAAAAATATGGGAATCGCGCGGAATTCTAGTTGTTTGGCCGAAAAACGCAAAAAATGAGGAACGATCATGGCGGGGTGGTTAATATGGTTCCTTAGGTCGTATTTGATGGCCTGGAAAATTTTTAGGCGATCGGGGTTCGGGGTTCCCGGGACCCCTTGGAAGGCGTGGGATAAAGCACACGAAAATATGGAAATCGCGGGAAATTCTAGTTTTTTCGCTGAAAAACGCAAAAGACTAGGAACGATCATGGCGGGGCGGTGACTATGGTTCCTTAGGTCGTATTTGATAGTCCGGAAAATTTTTAGGCAATCCGGCTCCGGGGGGCCCGACCCACTCGGAAGGCGTGGGCGATAGCACACAAAAGAATGGGAATCGGGCGAAATTCTAGTTCTTTGGCCAAAAAATGCAAAAAATGAGGAACGATCATGGCGAGGCGGTGACTATGGTTCCTTAGGTCTTAATTGATGGCCCGAAAAGTTTTTATGCGATCCGAGACCGGCGGCCCGGCCCACTCGGAAGGCGTGGGCAATAGCACACAAAAATATGGTAATCGAGCGGAATTCTATTTTTTTTGCCGAAAAACGCAATAAATGAGGAATGATCATGACGGGGCGGTGAATATGGTTCCTTAGGTCATATTTGATGTCCCAGAAAATTTTAGGCGATCGGGGTCCACGGCTCCCGGGACCACTCGGAAAGCGTAAGCTATATAGCACACTAAAATATGCAAATCGCGCGGAGTTCTAGTTTTTTGGCCGAAAAATGCAAAGCATTTGGAACGATCATGGAGGGGCGGTGACTATGGTACCTTAGGTCGTATTTGAGAGTCCTAAAAACTTTTAGGCGATCGGGGTCCGCGGCTCCCCGGACCACTTGGAAGGCGTGGGTATAGGACACGAAAATATGGGAATCGGGCGTAATTCTAGTTCTTTGGCCGAAAAATGCAAAAAATGAGAAACGATGATGGCGGGGCGGTTACTATGGTTCCTTAGGTCATATTTGACGGCCCGAAAAAATTTTAGGCGATCGGGGTCCGGGGGTCCCGGAACCACTTGGAAGGGTGGGCAATAGCACACAAAAACATTGTAATCGGGCGGAATTCTAGTTTTTTGGCCGAAAAACGCAACAAATGAGGAATGATCATGGCTGTGCGGTGACTATGGTTCCTTAGGTCGTATTTGATAGTCCGGAAAAATTTTAGGCGATAGGGGTCTGGAGTTCCCGGGTTCACTTGGAAGGCGTGGGCTATAGGACACGAAAATATGGGAATCGCGCGGAATTCTAGTTTTTTGTCCGAAAAACAGAAAAAACTAGGAACGATCATGGCTAGGCGGTGACTATGGTTCCTTAGGTATTATTTGATAGTCCAGAAAAATTTTAGGCGATAGGGGTCCGGAGACCCGGGACCACTCGGAAGGCGTGGGCTATAACACACAAAAATATGGGATCGCGCGGAATTCTAGTTGTTTGGCCGAAAAACACAAAAAATGAGGAACGATCATGGCGGGGCGGATACTATGGTTCCTTAGGTCATATTTGATAGTCCGGAAAAAATTTAGGGGATAGGGGTCTGGAGGTCCCGGGACCACTCGGAAGGTGTGGGCTATAACACACAAAAATATGGGAATCGCGCAGAATTCTAGTTGTTTGGCCTAAAAACGCAAAAAATAAGGAACGATCATGGCAAGGCGGATACTATGGTTCCTTAGGTCGTATTTGATTGCCGGAAAAATTTTAGGCGTTCGGGGTCCGCGGCTCTTGGGACCACTCGGAATGCGTGGGGTATAGCACACGAAAATATGGGAATCGGGCGAAATTCTAGGTCTTTTTCAGTAACATGCAAAAAATGTTGAAAGATCTTGGTAGGGCGGTGACTATGGTTCCTTTGGTCTTATTTGATAGTCCGGAAAAATATTAGGCGATAGGGGTCCGGAGGTCCCGGGACCACTCGGAAGGCGTGGGCTATAACACACAAAAATATGGGAATCGCGCGGAATTCTAGTTGTTTGGCCGAAAAACGCAAACAATGAGGAACGATCATGGCGGGGCGGATACTATGGTTCCTTAGGTCGTATTTGATAGTCCGGAAAAATTTTAGGCGATAGGGGTCAGGAGGTCCCGGGACCACTCGGAAGGCGTGGGCTATAACACACAAAAATATGGGAATCGCGCGGAATTCTAGTTGTTTTGCCGAAAAACGCAAAAAATGAGGAACGATCATGGCGGGGTGGTTAATATGGTTCCTTAGGTCGTATTTGATGGCCCGGAAAATTTTTAGGCGATCGGGGTTCGGGGTTCCCGGGACCCCTTGGAAGGCGTGGGCTTTGCACACGAAAATATGGAAATCGCGCGAAATTCTAGTTTTTTGGCTGAAAAACGCAAAAGACTAGGAACGATCATGGCGGGGCGGTGACTATGGTTCCTTAGGTCGTATTTGATAGTCCGGAAAATTTTTAGGCGATCCGGCTCCGGGGGGCCCGACCCACTCGGAAGGCGTGGGCGATAGCACACAAAAGAATGGGAATCGGGCGGAATTCTAGTTCTTTGGCCAAAAAATGCAAAAAATGAGGAACGATCATGGCGAGGCGGTGACTATGGTTCCTTAGGTCTTAATTGATGGCCCGAAATGTTTTTATGTGATCCGAGACCGGCGGCCCGGCCCACTCGGAAGGCGTGGGCAATAGCACACAAAAATATGGTAATCGAGTGGAATTCTATTTTTTTTGCCGAAAAACGCAATAAATGAGGAACGATCATGATGGGGCGGTGAATATGGTTCCTTAGGTCATATTTGATGTCCCGAAAAATTTTAGGCGATCGGGGTCCACGGCTCCCGGGACCACTCGGAAAGCGTAAGCTATATAGCACACTAAAATATGCAAATCGCGCGGAGTTCTAGTTTTTTGGCCGAAAAATGCAAAGCATTTGGAACGATCATGGAGGGGCGGTGACTATGGTACCTTAGGTCGTATTTGAGAGTCCTAAAAACTTTTAGGCGATCGGGGTCCGCGGCTCCCCGGACCACTTGGAAGGCGTGGGTATAGGACACGAAAATATGGGAATCGGGCGTAATTCTAGTTTTTTGGCCAAAAAATGCAAAAAATGAGAAACGATGATGGCGGGGCAGTTACTATGGTTCCTTAGGTTATATTTGACGGCCCGGAAAAATTTTAGGCGATCGGGGTCCGGGGGTCCCGGAACCACTTGGAAGGGTGGGCAATAGCACACAAAAACATTGTAATCGGGCGGAATTCTAGTTTTTTGGCTGAAAAACGCAACAAATGAGGAATGATCATGGCTGGGTGGTGACTATGGTTCCTTAGGTCGTATTTGATAGTCCGGAAAAATTTTAGGCGATAGGGGTCCGGAGTTCCCGGGTTCACTTGGAAGGCGTGGGCTATAGGACACAAAAATATGGGAATCGCGCGGAATTCTAGTTTTTTGTCCGAAAAATAGAAAAAACTAGGAACGATCATGGCTGGGCGGTGACTATGGTTCCTTAGGTCTTATTTGATAGTCCGAAAAAATTTTAGGCGATAGGGGTCCGGAGACCCGGGACCACTCGGAAGGCATGGGCTATAATACACAAAAATATGGAATCGCGCGGAATTCTAGTTGTTTGGCCAAAAAACACCAAAAATGAGGAACGATCATGGCGGGGTGGATACTATGGTTCCTTAGGTCGTATTTGATAGTCCGGAAAAATTTTAGGCGATAGGGGTCCGGAGGTCCCGGGACCACTCGGAAGGCGTGGGCTATAACACACTAAAATATGGGAATCGCGCGAAATTCTAGTTGTTTGGCCAAAAAATGCAAAAAATGAGGAACGATCATGGCGGGGTGGTTAATATGGTTCCTTAGGTTATATTTGATTGCCCGGAAAAATTTTAGGCGTTCGGGGTCCGCGGCTCTTGGGACCACTCGGAATGCGTGGGTATAGCACACGAAAATATGGGAATCGGGCGAAATTCTAGGTCTTTTTTAGTAACATGCAAAAAATTTAGAAATATCTTGGCAGGGCGGTGAATATAGTTCCTTTGGTCTTATTTGATAGTTCGGAAAAATATTAGGCGATAGGGGTCCGGAGGTCCCGGGACCACTCGGAAGGCGTGGGCAATAACACATAAAAATATGGGAATCGCGCGGAATTCTAGTTGTTTGGCCGAAAAACGCAAACAATGAGGAACGATCATGGCGGGGCGGATACTATGGTTCCTTGGGTCATATTTGATAGTCCGAAAATTTTTTAGGCGATCCGAGACTGGCGGCCCGGCCCACTCGGAAGGCGTGGGCAATAGCACACAAAAATATGGTAATCGAGCGGAATTCTAGTTTTTTGGCCGAAAAATGCAATAAATGAGGAACGATCATGACGGGGCGGTGACTATGGTTCCTTAGGTCATATTTGATGGCCCGGAAAATTTTAGGCTATCGGGTTCCACAGCTCCCGGGACCACTCGGAAAGCGTAAGCTATATAGCACGCTAAATATGCAAATCGCGCGGAGTTCTAGTTTTTTGGCCGAAAAATGCAAAGCATTTGGAACCATCATGGAGGGGCGGTGACTATGGTACCTTAGGTCGTATTTGAGAGTCCTAAAAACTTTTAGGCGATCGGGGTCCGCGGCTCCCCGGACCACTTGGAAGGCGTGGGTATAGGACACGAAAATATGGGAATTGGGCGTAATTCTAGTTTTTTGGCCAAAAAATGCAAAAAATGAGAAACGATGATGGCGGGGCAGTTACTATGGTTCCTTAGGTTATATTTGACGGCCCGGAAAAATTTTAGGCGATCGGGGTCCGGGGGTCCCGGAACCACTTGGAAGGGTGGGCAATAGCACACAAAAACATTGTAATCGGGCGGAATTCTAGTTTTTTGGCCAAAAAACGCAACAAATGAGGAATGATCATGGCTGGGTGGTGACTATGGTTCCTTAGGTCGTATTTGATAGTCCGGAAAAATTTTAGGCGATAGGGGTCCGGAGTTCCCGGGTTCACTTGGAAGGCGTGGGCTATAGGACACAAAAATATGGGAATCGCGCGGAATTCTAGTTTTTTGTCCGAAAAATAGAAAAAACTAGGAACGATCATGGCTGGGCGGTGACTATGGTTCCTTAGGTCTTATTTGATAGTCCGGAAAAATTTTAGGCGATAGGGGTCCGGAGACCCGGGACCACTCGGAAGGCATGGGCTATAATACACAAAAATATGGAATCGCGCGGAATTCTAGTTGTTTGGCCGAAAAACACCAAAAATGAGGAACGATCATGGCGGGGTGGATACTATGGTTCCTTAGGTCGTATTTGATAGTCCGGAAAAATTTTAGGCGATAGGGGTCCGGAGGTCCCGGGACCACTCGGAAGGCGTGGGCTATAACACACTAAAATATGGGAATCGCGCGAAATTCTAGTTGTTTGGCCAAAAAATGCAAAAAATGAGGAACGATCATGGCGGGGTGGTTAATATGGTTCCTTAGGTTATATTTGATTGCACGAAAAAATTTTAGGCGTTCGGGGTCCGCGGCTCTTGGGACCACTCGGAATGCGTGGGTATAGCACACGAAAATATGGGAATCGGGCGAAATTCTAGGTCTTTTTTAGTAACATGCAAAAAATTTAGAAATATCTTGGCAGGGCGGTGAATATAGTTCCTTTGGTCTTATTTGATAGTCCGGAAAAATATTAGGCGATAGGGGTCCGGAGGTCCCGGGACCACTCGGAAGGCGTGGGCAATAACACATAAAAATATGGGAATCGCGCGGAATTCTAGTTGTTTGGCCGAAAAACGCAAACAATGAGGAACGATCATGGCGGGGCGGATACTATGGTTCCTTGGGTCATATTTGATAGTCCGAAAATTTTTTAGGCGATCCGAGACTGGCGGCCCGGCCCACTCGGAAGGCGTGGGCAATAGCACACAAAAATATGGTAATCGAGCGGAATTCTAGTTTTTTGGCCGAAAAATGCAATAAATGAGGAACGATCATGACGGGGCGGTGACTATGGTTCCTTAGGTCATATTCGATTGCCCGGAAAATTTTAGGCGATCGGGTTCCACAGCTCTCGGGACCACTCGGAAAGCGTAAGCTATATAGCACGCTAAAATATGCAAATCGCGCGGAGTTCTAGTTTTTTGGCCAAAAAATGCAAAGCATTTGGAACGTTCATGGTGTGGCGGTGACTATGGTACCTTAGGTCGTATTTGATAGTCCGGACAAATTTTAGGCGATCGGGGTCCGCGGCTCCCCGGACCACTTGGAAGGCGTGGGTATAGCACACGAAAATATGGGAATCGGGCGTAATTCTAGTTTTTTGGCCGAAAAATGCAAAAAATGAGAAACGATGATGGCGGGGCGGTTACTATGGTTCCTTAGGTCATATTTGACGGCACGGAAAAATTTTAGGTGATCGGGGTCCGGGGGTCCCGGAACCACTTGGAAGGGTGGGCAATAGCACACAAAAACATTGTAATCGGGCGGAATTCTAGTTTTTTGGCCCGAAAAACGCAACAAATGAGGAATGATCATGGCTGGGCGGTGACTATGGTTCCTTAGGTCATATTTGATAGTCCGGAAAAATTTTAGGTGATAGGGGTCCGGAGTTCCCGGGTTCACTTGGAAGGCGTGGGCTATAGGACACGAAAATATGGAAATCGCGCAGAATTCTAGTTTTTTGGCCGAAAAACAGAAAAAACTAGGAACGATCATGGCTGGGTGGTGACTATGGTTCCTTAGGTCTTATTTGATAGTCCGGAAAAATTTTAGGCGATAGGGGTCCGGAGACCCGGGACCACTCGGAAGGCGTGGGCTATAACACACAAAAATATGGGATCGCGCGGAATTCTAGTTGTTTGGCCGAAAAACACAAAAAATGAGGAACGATCATGGCGGGGCGGATACTATGGTTCCTTAGGTCGTATTTGATAGTCCGGAAAAATTTTAGGCGATAGGGGTCCGGAGGTTCCGGGACCACTCGGAAGGTGTGAGCAATAACACACAAAAATATGGGAATCGCGCGGAATTCTTGTTGTTTGGCCGAAAAATGCAAAAAATGAGGAACGATAATGGCGGGGCGGATACTATGGTTCCTTAGGTCGTATTTGATTGCCCGGAAATATTTTAGGCGATCGGTATCCGCGGCTCTTGGGACCACTCGGAATGCGTGGGTATAGCACACGAAAATATGGGAATCGGGCGAAATTCTAGGTCTATTTCAGTAACATGCAAAAAATGTGGAAAGATCTTGATTTGGCGGTGACTATGGTTCCTTAGGTCTTATTTGATAGTCTGAAAAAATATTAGGCGATAGGGGTCCGGAGGTCCCGGGACCACTCGGAAGGCGTGGCCTATAACACACAAAAATATGGGAATCGCGCGGATTTCTAGTTGTTTGGCCGAAAAACGCAAAAAATGAGGAACGATCATGGCGGGGCGGATACTATGGTTGTTTAGGTCGTATTTGATAGTCCGGAAAAATTTTAGGCGATAGGGGTCAGGAGGTCCCGGGACCACTCGGAAGGCATGGGCTATAACACACAAAAATATGGGAATCGCGCGGAATTCTAGTTGTTTGGCCGAAAAACGCAAAAAATGAGGAACGATTATGGCGGGGTGGTTAATATGGTTCCTTAGGTCGTATTTGATGGCCCGAAAAATTTTTAGGCGATCGGGGTTCGGGGTTCCCGGACCCCTTGGAAGGCGTGGGCTAAAGCGCACGAAAATATGGAAATCGCGCGAAATTCTAGTTTTTTGGCTGAAAAACGCAAAAGACTAGGAACGATCATGGCGGGGCGGTGATTATGGTTCCTTAGGTCGTATTTGATAGTCCGGAAAATTTTTAGGCGATCCGGCTCCGGGGGGCCCGACCCACTCGGAAGGCGTGGGCGATAGCACACAAAAATATGGGAATCGGGCGGAATTCTAGTTCTTTGGCCAAAAAATGCAAAAAATGAGGAACGATCATGGCGAGGCGGTGACTATGGTTCCTTAGGTCTTAATTGATGGGCCGAAAATTTTTTAGGCGATCCGAGACCGGCGGCCCGGCCCACTCGGAAGGCGTGGGCAATAGCACACAAAAATATGGTAATCGAGCGGAATTCTAGTTTTTTGGCCGAAAAATGCAACAAATGAAGAATGATCATGGCTGGGCGGTGACTATGGTTCCATAGGTCGTATTTGATAGTCCGGAAAACTTTTAGGCGATAGGGGTTCGGGGTTCCCGGGACCCCTTGGAAGGCGTGGGCTAAAGCACACGAAAATATGGACATCGCGCGTAATTCTAATATTTTGGCTGAAAAATGCAAAAGACTAGGAACAATCATGGCGGGGCGGTAACTATGGATCCTTAGGTCGTATTTGATAGTCCTGAAAATTTTTAGGCGATCCGGATCCGGGGGCCCGACCCACTCGGAAGGCGTGGGCGATAGCACACAAAAATATGGGAATCGCGCGGAATTCTAGTTGTTTGGCCGAAAAATGCAAAAAATGAGGAACAATTATGGCGGGGTGGTTAATATGGTTCCTTATGTCGTATTTGATGGCCCGGAAAATTTTTAGGCGATCGGGGTTCGGGGTTCCCGGGACCCCTTGGAAGGCGTGGGCTAAAGCACACGAAAATATGGAAATCGCGCGAAATTCTAGTTTTTTGGCTGAAAATCGCAAAAGACTAGGAACGATTATGGCGGGGCTGTGACTATGGTTCCTTAGGTCGTATTTGATTGTCCGGAAAATTTTTAGGCGATCCGGCTCTGGGGGGCCCGACCCACTCGGAAGTCGTGGGCGATAGCACACAAAAAAATGGGAATCGGGCGGAATTCTAGTTCTTTGGCCAAAAAATGCAAAAAATGAGGAACGATCATGGCGAGGCGGTGACTATGGTTCCTTAGGTATTAATTGATGGCCCGAAAATTTTTTAGGCGATCCGAGACCGGCGGCCCGGCCCACTCGGAAGGCGTGGGCAATAGCACACAAAAATATGGTAATCGAGCGGAATTATAGTTTTTTGACCGAAAAACGCAATAAATGAGGAATGATCATGACGGGGCGGTGAATATGGTTCCTTAGGTCATATTTGATGTCCCAGAAAATTTTAGGCGATCGGGGTCCACGGCTCCCGGGACCACTCGTAAAGCGTAAGCTATATAGCACACTAAAATATGCAAATCGCGCGGAGTTCTAGTTTTTTGGCCGAAAAATGCAAAGCATTTGGAACGATCATGGTGGGGCGGTGACTATGGTACCTTAGGTCGTATTTGATAGTCCAGAAAATTTTTGGGCGTTCGAGGTCCGCGGCTCCTCGGACCACTTGGAAGGCGTGGGTATAGCACACGAAAATATGGGAATCGGGCGTAATTCTAGTTTTTTGGCCGAAAAATGCAAAAAATGAGAAACAATGATGGCGGGCCGGTTACTATAGTTCCTTAGGTCGTATTTGACAGCCCGGAAATATTTTAGGCGATCGGGGTCCGAGGGTCCCGGAACCACTTGGAAGGGAGGGCAATAGCAAACAAAAATATTGTAATCGGGCGGAATTCTAGTTGTTTGGCCGAAAAACGCAACAAATGAAGAATGATCATGGCTGGGCGGTGACTATGGTTCCTTAGGTCGTATTTGATAGTCCGGAAAACTTTTAGGCGATAGGGGTTCGGGGTTCCCGGGACCCCTTGGAAGGCATGGGCTAAAGCACACGAAAATATGGAAATCGCACGGAATTCTAATTTTTTGGCTGAAAAATGCAAAAGACTAGGAACGATCATGGCGGGGCGGTAACTATGGTTCCTTAGGTCGTATTTGATAGATCGAATTTTTTTTAGCGATCAGGCTCCGGGGGGCCCGACCCACTCGGAAGGCGTGTGCGATAGCACACAAAAATATGGGAATCGGGCGGAATTCTAGTTTTTTGGCCAAAAAATGCAAAAAATGAGGAACGATCATGGCGAGGCGGTGACTATGGTTCCTTAGGTCCTAATTGATGGCCCGGAAAATTTTTAGGCGATCCGAATCTGGAGGCCCGGCCCACTCGGAAGGCGTAAGCTATAGCACATTAAAATATGCAAATCGCGCGGAGTTCTAGTTTTTTGGCCGAAAAATGCAAAGCATTTGGAACGATCATGGTGGGGCGGTGACTATGGTACCCTAGGTCGTATTTGATAGTCCAGAAAATTTTTAGACGATCGGGGTCCGCGGCACCTCGGACCACTTGGAAGGCGTGGGTATAGCACACGAAAATATGGGAATCGGGCGTAATTCTAGTTTTTTGGCCGAAAAATGCAAAAAATGAGAAACGATGATGGCGGGGCGGTTACTATAGTTCCTTAGGTCGTATTTGACGGTCCGGAAATATTTTAGGCGATCGGGGTCCGGGGGTCCCGGAACCACTTGGAAGGGTGGGCAATAGCAAACAAAAATATTGTAATCGGGCGGAATTCTTGTTTTTTGGGCGAAAAATGCATCAAATGAGGAATGATCATGGCTGGGCGGTGACTATAGTTCCTTAGGTCGTATTTGATAGTCCGGAAAAATTTTAGGCGATAGGGGTCCGGAGTTCGGAAGGCGTGGGTATAGCACAGGAAAATATGGGAATCGGGCGTAATTCTAGTTTTTTGGCAGAAAAATGCAAAAAATGAGAAACGATGATGGCGGGGCGGTTACTATGGTTCCTTAGGTCGTATTTGACGGCCCGGAAAAATTTTAGGCGATCAGGGTCCGGGGGTCCCGGAACCACTTGGAAGGGTGGGCAATAGCACACAAAAACATTATAATCGGGCGGAATTCTAGTTTTTTGGCCGAAAAACGCAACAAATGAGGAATGATCATGGCTGGGCGGTGACTATGGTTCCTTAGGTCGTATTTGATAGTCCGGAAAAATTTTAGGCGATAGGGGTCCGGAGTTCCCGGGTTCACTTGGAAGGCGTGGGCTATAGGACACGAAAATATGGGAATCGCACGGAATTCTAGTTTTTTGGCCGAAAAATGGAAAAAACTAGGAATGATCATGGCTGGGCGGTGACTATGGTTCCTTAGTTCTTATTTGATAGTCCGGAATAATTTTAGGTGATAGGGGTCCGGAGACCCGGGACCGCTCGGAAGGCGTTGGCTATAACACACAAAAATATAGGAATCGCGCGGAATTCTAGTTGTTTGGCCGAAAAACACAAAAAATGAGGAACGATCATGGTGGGGCGGATACTATGGTTCCTTAGGTCGTATTTGATTGCCCGGAAAAATTTTAGGCGATCGGGGTCCGCGGCTCTTGGGACCACTCGGAATGCGTGGGTATAGCACACGAAAATATGGGAATCGGGCAAAATTCCAGGTCTTTTTCAGTAACATGCAAAAAATGTGGAAAGATTTTGGCAGGGCGGTGACTATGGTTCCTTTGGTCTTATTTGATAGTCCGGAAAAATATTAGGCGATAGGGGTCCGGAGGTCCCGGGACCACTCGGAAGGCGTGGGCTATAACACACAAAAATATGGGAATCGCGCGGAATTCTAGTTGTTTGGCCAAAAAACACAAAAAATGAGTAACGATCATGGCGGGGCGGATACTATGGTTCCTTAGGTCGTATTTGATGGCCCGAAAATATTTTAGGCGATCGGGGTTCGGGGTTCCCGGGACCCCTTGGAAGGCGTGGGCTAAAGCACACGAAAATATGGAAATCGCGCGGAATTCTAGTTTTTTGGCCGAAAAATGCAAAAAATGAGAAACGATGATGGTGGGGTGGTTACTATATTTCCTTTGGTCGTATTTGACGGCCTGGAAAAATTTTAGGCGATCGGGGTCCGGGGGTCCCGGAACCACTTGGAAGGGTCGGCAATAGCAAACAAAAATATTGTAATCGGGCGGAATTCTAGTTTATTGGCCGAAAAACGCAACAAATGAGGAATGATCATGGCAGGGTGGTGACTATGGTTCCTTAGGTCGTATTTGATAGTCCGGAAAAATTTTGGGCGATAGGGGTCCGGAGTTCCCGGGTTCACTTGGAAGGCGTGGGCTATAGGACACGAAAATATGGGAATCGCGCGGAATTCTCATTTTTTGGCCGAAAAATAGAAAAAACTAGGAAGGATCATGGCTGGGCGGTGACTATGGTTCCTTAGGTCTTATTTGCTAGTCCGGAAATTTTTTAGGCGATCCGAGCCCAGCGGCCTGGCCCACTCGGAAGGCGTGGGCAATAGCACACAAAAATATGGTAATCGAGCGGAATTCTAGTTTTTTGCCGAAAAAGGCAATAAATGAGGAACGATCATGACGGGGCGGTGAATATGGTTCCTTAGGTCGTATTTGATGGCCCGGAAAATATTAGGCGATCGGGGTCCACGGCTCCCGGGACCACTCAAAAGGCGTAAGCTATAGCACACTAAAATATGCTAATCGCGCGGAGTTCTAGTTTTTTGGCCGAAAAATGCAAAGCATTTGGAACGATCATGGTGGGGCGGTGACTATGGTACCTTAGGTCGTATTTGATAGTCCGGAAAAATTTAAGGCGATCGGGGTCCGCGACTCCCCGGACCACTTGGAAGGCGTGGGTATAGCACACGGAAATATGGGAATCGGGCGTAATTCTAGTTTTTTGGCCGAAAAATGCAAAAAATGAGAAACGATGATGGCGTGGGTCCCGGAACCACTTGGAAGGGTGGGAAATAGCAAACAAAAATATTGTAATCGGGCGGAATTCTAGTTTTTTGGCCAAAAAACGCAACAAAGGAGGAATGATCATGGCTGGGCGGTGACTATGGTACCTTAGGTCGTACTTGATAGTCCGGAAAAATTTTAGGCGACAGGGGTCCGGAGTTCCCGGGTTCACTTGGAAGGCGTGGGCTATAAGACACGAAAATATGGGAATCGCGCGGAATTCTAGTTTTTTGGCCGAAAAACGGAAAAAACCAGGAACGATCATGGCTGGGTGGTGACTATGGTTCCTTAGGTCTTATTTGATAGTCCGGAAAAATTTTAGGCGATAGGGGTCCGGAGACCCGGGACCATTCGGAAGGCGTGGGCTATAACACACAAAAATATGGGATCGCGCGGAATTCTAGTTGTTTGGCCGGAAAATGCAAAACATGAGGAACGATCATGGCGGGGCGGATACTATGGTTTCTTAGGTCGAATATGATAGTCCGGAAAAATTTTAGGCGATAGGGGTCCGGAGGTCCCGGGACAACTCGGAAGGTGTGGGCTACCACACAAAAATATGGGAATCGCGCGGAATTCTAGTTGTTTGGCCGAAAAACGCAAAAAATAAGGAACGATCATGGCGGGGGGAATACTATGGTTCCTTAGGTAGTATTTGATTGCCCGGAAAAATTTTAGGCGATCGGGGTCCGCGGCTCTTGGGACCACTCGGAAGGCGTGGGCTGCACACGAAAATATGGGAATCGGGCAAAATTCTAGGTCTTTTTCAGTAACATGCAAAAAATATGGAAAGATCTTGGCAGGGCGGTGACTATGGTTCCTTTGGTCTTATTTGATAGTCCGGAAAAATATTAGGCGATAGGGGTCCGGAGGTCCAGGGACCACTCGGAAGGCGTGGGCTATAACACACAAAAATATGGGAATCGCGCGGAATTCTAGTTGTTTGGCCGAAAAACGCAAAAAATGAGTAACGATCATGGCGGGGCAGATACTATAGTTCCTTAGGTCGAATCTGATAGTCCGGAAAAATTTTAGGCGATAGGGGTCAGGAGGTTCCGGGACCACTCGGAAGGCGTGGGCAATAACACACAAAAATATCGGAATCGAGTGGAATTCTAGTTGTTTGGCCGAAAAACGCAAAAAATGAGGAACGATCATGGAGGGGTGGTTACTATGGTTCCTTAGGTCGTATTTGTTGGCCCGAAAACTTTTTAGGCGATCGGGGTTCGGGGTTCCCGGGACCCCTTGGAAGGCGTGGGCTAAAGCACACGAAAATATGAAAATCGCGCGGAATTCTAGTTTTTTGGCCGAATAATGCAAAAAATGAAAAACGATGATGGTGGGGCGGTTACTATAGTTCCTTTGGTCGTATTTGACGGCCCGGAAAATTTTTAAGCGATCGGGGTCCGGGGGTCCCGGAACCACTTGGAAGGGTGGGCAATAGCAAACAAAAAAATTGTAATCGGGCGGAATTCTAGTTTTTTGGCCGAAAAACGCAACAAATGAGGAATGATCATGGCTGGGCGGTGACTATGGTTCCTTAGGTCGTATTTGATAGTCCGGAAAAATTTTGGGCGATAGGGGTCCGGAGTTCCCGGGTTCACTTGGAAGGCGTGGGCTATAGGACACGAAAATATGGGAATCGCGCGGAATTCTCATTTTTTGGCCGAAAAACGGAAAAAACTAGGAACGATCATGGCTGGGCGGTGACTATGGTTCCTTAGGTCTTAATTGATAGTCCGGAAAAATTTTAGGCGATAGGGGTCCGGAGACCCGGGACCACTCGGAAGGCGTGGGCTATAACACACAAAAATATGGGAATCGCGCGAAATTCTAGTTTTTTGGCCAAAAAATGCAAAAAATGAGGAACGATCATGGGAGGCGGTGACTATGGTTCCTTAGGTCCTAATTGATGGCTCGAAAATTTTTTTGGCGATCCGAGTCCGGCGGCCCGGCCCACTCGGAAGGCGTGGGCAATAGCACACAAAAATATGGTAATCGGGCGGAATTCTAGTTTTTTGGCCGAAAAATGCAATAAATGAGGAACGATCATGGCGGGGCGGTGACTATGGTTCCTTAGGTCGTATTTGATGCCCCGGAAAATTTTAGGCGATCGGGGTCCACGGCTCCCGGGACCACTCGGAAGGCGTAAGCTATAGCACACTAAAATATGCAAATCGCGCGGAGTTCTAGATTTTGGCCGAAAAATGCAAAGCATTTGGAACGATCATGATGGGGCGGTGACTATGGTACCTTAGGTCGTATTTGATAGTCCAGAAAATTTTAGGCAATCGGGGTCCGCAGCTCCCCTATCGCCTAAAATTTTTTCGGACTATCAAATATGACCTAAGGAACCATAGTCACCGCCCAGCCATGATCATTCCTCATTTATTGCGTTTTCAGCCAAAAAACTAGAATTCCGCCCGATTACAATATTTTTGTGTGCTATTGCCCACCCTTCCTAGTGGTTCCGGGACCCCCGGACCCCGATCGCCTAAAAATTTTTCGGGCCATCAAATACGACCTAAGGAACAATAGTAACCGCCCCGCCATCATCCTTTCTCATTTTTTGCATTTTTCGGCCAAAAAACTAGAATTACGCCCGATTCCCATATTTTCGTGTGCTATACCCACGCCTTCCAAGTGATCCGGGGAGCCGCGGACCCCGATCGCCTAAAATATTTCCGGACTATCAAATACGACCTAAGGTACCATAGTCACCGCCCCACCATGATCGTTCCAAATGCTTTGCATTTTTTGGCCAAAAAACTAGAACTCCGCGCGATTTGCATATTTTCGTGTGCTATAGCTTACGCCTTCCAATTGGTCCCGGATGACGTGGACCCCGATCGCCTAAAATTTTCTGAGCCATCAAATAAGACCTAAGGAACCATAGTCACCGCCCCGCCATGATCGTTCCTCATTTATTGCGCTTTTCGGCCAAAAAAATAGAATTCCGCCCAATTCCCATATATTTGTGTGCTATCGCCCACGCCTTCCGAGTGGGTCGGGCCCCCCGGAGCCGGATCGCCTAAAAAATTTTCAGACTATCAAATACGACCTAGGAACCATAGTCACCGCCCCGCCATGATCGTTCATAGTCTTTTGAATTTTTCAGCCAAAAAACTAGAATTCCGCGCGATTTCCATATTTTTGTTTGCTTTAGCCCACGCCTTCCAAGGGGTCCCGGAAACCCCGAACCCCGATTGCCTAAAAATTTTCCGGGCCATCAAATACGACCTAAGGAACCATAGTATCTGCCCCGCCATGATCGTTCCTTATTTTTTGCATTTTTCGGCCAAACAACTATAATTCCGCGCGATTCCCATATTTTCGTGTGCTATAGCCCACGCCTTCCGAGTGGGCCGTGCCCCCCTCACTCGGATCACCTAAAAAGTTTTTGGGACATCAAATAAGACCTAAGGAACCATAGTCACCTTCCCGCCATGATCGTTTCTCATTTTTTGCATTTTTCGGCAAAACAACTAGAATTCCGCCCGATTCCCATATTTTCGTGTGCTATACCCACGCCTTACAAGTGGTCTCCCGGGTCTCCGTACCCCTATCGCCTAAAAGTTTTCCGGACTATCAAATAAGACCTAAGGAACCATAGTCACCGCCCAGCCATGATCGTTCCTTATTATTTGCGTTTTTCGGCCAAACAACTAGAATTCCGCACGATTCCCATATTTTTGTGTGTTATAGCCCACGCCTTCCGAGTGGTCCCGGGACCTCCTGACCCCTATCGCCTAAAATTTTTCCGGACTATCAAATACGACCTAAGGAACCATAGTATCCGCCCCGCCATGATCGTTCCTTCTTTTTTGCGTTTTTTGGCCAAACAACTAGAATTCCGCGCGATTCCCATATTTTTGTGTGTTATAGCCCACGCCATCCGAGTGGTCCCGGGACCTCCGGACCCCTATCGCGTAATATTTTTACGGACTATCAAATAAGACCAAAGGAACCATAGTCACCACCCTGCCAAGATCTTTCCACATTTTTTGCATGTTACTGAAAAAACCTAGAATTTCGCCCGATTCCCATATTTTTGTGTGCTATACCCACGCATTCCGAGTGGTCCCAAGAGCCGCGGACCCCGATCGCCTAAAATTTTTCTGGGCAATCAAACACGACCTAAGGAACCATAGTATCCGCCCCGCCATGATCGTTCCTTATTTTTGCGTTTTTCGCAGAATTTCGCGCGATTCCCATATTTTTGTGTGTTATAGCCCACCCATTCCGAGTGGTCCCGGGACCTCAGGACCCCTATCGCCTAAAATTTTTTTGGACTATCAAATATGACCTAAGGAACCATAGTCACCGCCCAGCCATGATCATTCCTCATTTGTTGCATTTTTCGGCCAAAAAACTAGAATTCCGCCCGATTACAATATTTTTGTGTGCTATTGCCCACCCTTCCCAGTGGTTCCGGGACCCCCGGACCCCGATGACCTAAAATTTTTCCGGGCCATCAAATACAGCCTAAGGAACCATAGTCACTGCCCCGCCATGATCGTTCATAGTCTTTTGCATTTTTCAGCCAAAAAACTAGAATTCCGCGCGATTTCCATATTTTCGTTTGCTTTAGCCCACGCCTTCCAAGGGGTCCCGGGAACCCCGGACCCCGATCGCTTAAAACTTTTTCGGGCCATCAAATATGACCTAAGGAACCATAGTATCCTCCCCGCCATGATCGTTCCTTATTTTTTGCAATTTTTGGCAAAACAACTAGAATTCCGCGCGATTCCCATATTTTTGTGTGTTATAGCCCACGCCTTCTGAGTGGTCCCGGGACCTCCTGACCCCTATCGCCTAAAATATTTCCGGACTATCAAATACAACCTAAGGAACCATAGTATTCGCCCTGCCATGATCGTTCCTCATTTTTTGCATTTTTCGGCCAAACAACTAGAATTCCGCCCGATTCCCATATTTTCGTGTGCTATACCCACGCCTTACAAATGGTCCCGGGTCTCCGGACCCCTATCGCCTAAAATATTTCCGGACTATCAAATAAGACCTAAGGAACCATAGTCACCGCATAGCCATGATCGTTCCTTATTATTTGCGTTTTTCGGCCAAACAACTAGAATTCCGCGCGATTCCCATATTTTTGTGTGTTATAGCCCACGCCTTCCGAGTGGTCCCAGGACCTCCTGACCCCTATCGCCTAAAAATTTTCCGGACTATCAAATACGACCTAAGAAACCATAGTATCCGCCCCGCCATGATCGTTCCTCATTTTTTGCGTTTTTCGGCCAAAAAACTAGAATTTCGCGCGATTACAATATTTTTGTGTGCTATTGCCCACCCTTCCCAGTGGTTCCGGGACCCCCGGACCCCGATCGCCTAAAATTTTTTCGGGCAATCAAATACGACCTAAGGAACCATAGTATCCGCCCCGCCATGATCGTTCCTTATTTTTTGCATTTTTCTGCCAAACAACTAGAATTCCGCGCGATTCCCATATTTTTGTGTGTTATAGCCCACACCTTCCCAGTGGTCTCGGGACCTCAGGACCCCTATCGCCTAAAATTTTTCCGGACTATCAAATATGTCCTAAGGAACCATAGTCACCGCCCAGCCATGATCATTCCTCATTTGTTGCGTTTTTCGGCCAAAAAACTAGAATTCCGCCCGATTACAATATTTTTGTGTGCTATTGCCCAACCTTCCCAGTGGTTCCGGGACCCCCAGACCCCGATCGCCTAAAATTTTTCGGGCTGTCAAATACGCCCTAAGGAACCATAGTAACCGCCCCGCCATCATCGTTTCTCATTTTTTGCATTTTTTGTGTGCTATTGCCCACGCCTTCCGAGTGGGCCGGGCCGCCGAACTCGGATCGCCTAAAAAAATTTCGGGCCATCAATTAGGACCTAAGGAACCATAGTCACCGCCTCGCCATGATCGTTCCTCATTTTTTGCATTTTTTGGCCAAAAAACTAGAATTCCGCCCGATTCCCATAATTTTGTGTGCTATCGCCCACGCCTTCCGAGTGGGTCGGGCCCCCCGGAGCCGGATCGCCTAAAATTTTTTCAGTCAAATACGACCTAAGGAACCATAGTCACCGCCCCGCCATGATTGTTCCTAGTCTTTTGCGTTTTTCAGCAAAAAATCCTAGAATTCCGCGCGATTTCCATATTTTCGTGTGCTTTAGCCCACGCCTTCCAAGGGGTCCCGGGAACCCCGAATCCCGATCGCCTAAAAATTTTCCGGGCCATCAATTACGACTTAAGGAACCATAGTAACCACCCCACCATGATCGTTCCTCATTTTTTGCGTTTTTCGGCCAAACAACTAGAATTTCGCCCGATTCCCATATTTTCGTGTGCTATACCCATGCATTCCGAGTGGTCCCAAGAGACGCGGACCCCGATCGCCTAAAACTTTTCCGGACTATCAACTACGACCTAAGGAACCATAGTATCCACCCCGCCATGTTCATTCCTCATTTTTTGCGTTTTTCGGCCAAACAACTAGAATTCCGCGCGATTCCCATATTTTTGTGTGTTATAGCCCACGCCTTCCGAGTGGTTACGGGACCTCCGGACCCCTATCGCCTAATATTTTTCCGGACTATCAAATAACACCAAAGGAACCATAGTCACCGCCCTGCCAAGATCTTTCCACATATTTTGCATGTTACTGAAAAAGACCTAGAATTTCGCCCGATTCCCATATTTTCATGTGCTATACCCACGCATTCCGAGTGGTCCCAAGAGCCGCGGACCTCGATCGCCTAAAATTTTTTCGGGCAATCAAATACGACATAAGGAACCATATTATCCGCCCTGCCATGATCTTTCCTTATTTTTTGCATTTTTCGGCCAAACAACTAGAATTTCACGCGATTTCCATATTTTTGTGTGTTATAGCCCACGCCTTCCGAGGGGTCCCGGGACCTCCGGACCCCGATCGCCTAAAAATTTTCCAGACTATCAAATAAGACCAAAGGAACCATAGTCACCGCCCTGCCAAGATCTTTCCACATTTTTTGCATGTTACTGAAAAAGACCTAGAATTTCGCCCGATTCCCATATTATCGTGTGCTATACCCACCCATTCCGAGTGGTCCCAAGATACGCGGACCCCTATCGCCTAAAATTTTTCCATACTATCAAATAAGACCTAAGGAACTATAGTCACCACCCAGCCATGATCGTTCCTAGTTTTTTCCGTTTTTCGGCCAAAAAACTAGAATTCTGCGCGATTCCCATATTTTCGTGTCCTATAGCCCACGCCTTCCAAGTGAACCCGGGAACTCCGGACCCCTATCGCCTAAAATTTTTTTCGGACTATCAAATACGACCTAAGGAACCATAGTCACCGCCCAGCCATGATCATTCCTTATTTGTTGCGTTTTTCGGCCAAAAAACTAGAATTCCGCCCGATTACAATATTTTTGTGTGCTATTGCCCACCCTTCCAAGTGGTTCCGGGACCCCAGGACCCCGATCGCCAAAAAAATTTTCGGGCCGTCAAATACGACCTAAGGAACCATTGTAACCGCCCCGCGATCATCGTTTCTCATTTTTTGCATTTTTCAGCCAAAAATCTAGAATTACGCCCGATTCCCATATTTTCGTGTGCTATACCCACGCCTTCCAAGTGGTCCGGGGAGCCGCGGACCCCGATCGCCCAAAATTTTTCCGGACTATCAAATACGACCTAAGGTACCATAGTCACCGCCCCACCATGATCGTTCCACATCCTTTGCATTTTTCAGCCAAAAAACTAGAACTCCGCGCGATTTGCATATTTTCGTGTGCTATAGCATACGCCTTCCGGGTGGTCCCGGGAGCCGTGGACCCCGATCGCCTAAAATTTTCCGGGCCATCAAATATGACCTAAGGAACCATAGTCACCGCCCCGCTATGATCGTTCCTCATTAATTGCATTTTTCAACCAAAAAGCTAGAATTACGCTCGATTACCATATTTTTGTGTGCCCCACGCCTTCCGAGTGGGCCGGGCCGACGGACTCGGATCGCCTAAAAAATTTTCGGACTATCAAATACGACCTAAGGAACGATAGTCACCGCCCCGCCATGATTGTTCCTAGTCTTTTGCATTTTTCAGCCAAAAACTAGAATTTTGTGCGATTTCCATATTTTCGTGTGCTTTAGCCCACGCCTTCAAAGGGGTCCCGGGAACCCCGAACCCCGATCGTCTAAAAATTTTCCGGGCCATCAAATACGACCTAAGGAACCATAGTAACCACCCCGCCATGATCGTTCCTCATTTTTTGCGTTTTTCGGCCAAACAACTAGAATTTCGCCCGATTCCCATATTTTCGTGTGTTATACCCACGCATTCCGAGTGGTCCCAAGAGCCGCGGACCCCGATCGCCTAAAATTTTTCCGGACTATCAAATAAAACCGAAGGAACCATAGTCACCGCCCAGCCATGATCGTTCCTTATTTTTTGCGTTTTTCGGCCAAAAAACTAGAATTCCGCGCGATTCCCATATTTTCGTTTCCTATAGCCCATGCCTTCCAAGTGGTTCCGGGACCACCGGACCCTGATCGCCTAAAATTTTTCTGGGCCGTCAAATACGACCTAAGGAACCATAGTAACCGCCCCGCGATCATCGTTTCTCATTTTTTGCATTTTTCGGCCAAAAAACTAGAATTACGGCCGATTCCCATATTTTTGTGTGCTATACCCACGCCTTCCAAGTGGTCCGGGGAGCCGCGGACCCCGATCGCCTAAAAAATTTTTGGACTATCAAATACGACCTAAGGTACCATAGTCAGCGCCCCACCAAGATCGTTCCAAATGCTTCGCATTTTTCGGCCAAAAAACTATAACTCCGCACGATTTGCATATTTTCGTGTGCTATAGCTTACGCCTTTCGAGTGGTCCCGGGAGCCGTGGACCCCGATCGCCTAAAATTTTCCGGGCCATCAAATACGACCTAAGGAACCATAGTCACCGCCCCGCCATGATCGTTCCTCATTTATTGCATTTTTCGGCCAAAAAACTAGAATTTCGCTCGATTACCATATTTTTGTGTGCTATTGCACACGCCTTCCGAGTGGGCCAGGGCAACGGACTCGGATCGCCTAAAAACTTTTCGGGCCATCAATTACGACCTAAGGAACCATAGTCACCATCTCGCCATGATCGTTCCTCATGTTTTGCATTTTTGGCCAAAAAACTAGAATTCCGCTCGATTACCATATTTTTGTGTGCTATTGCCCACGCCTTCCGAGTGGGCCGGGCCGCCGGACTCGGATCGCCTAAAAAATTTTCGGGCCATCAATTAGGACCTAAGGAACCATAGTCACCACCTCGCCATGATCGTTTCTCATTTTTTGCATTTTTTGGCCAAAAAACTATAATTCCGCCCGATTCCCATATTTTTGTGTGCTATCGCCCACGCCTTCCGAGTGGGTCGGGCCCCCCGGAGCCGGATCACCAAAAAATTTTCTGGACTATCAAATATGACTTAAAGAACCATAGTCACCACCCCACAATGATCGTTCCTAGTCTTTTGTGTTTTTCAGCCAAAAAACTAGAATTCCGCGCGATTTCCATATTTTCGTGTGCTTTAGCCCACGCCTTCCAAGGGGTCCCGAGAACCCCGAACCCTGATCGCCTAACAATTTTTCGGGCCATCAAATACGACCTAAGGAACCATAGTAACCACCCCGCCATGAGCGTTCCTCATTTTTTGCGTTTATCGGCCAAACAACTAGAATTCCGCGCGATTCCCATATTTTTGTGTGTTATAGCCCACGCCTTCCGAGTGGTCCCGGGACCTCCTGACCCCTATCGCCTAAAATTTTTCCGGACTATCAAATACGACCTGAGGAACCATAGTATACGCCCCTCCATGATCGTTCCTCATTTCTTGCGTTTTTCAGCCAAACAACTAGAATTCCGCGCGATTCCCATATTTTTGTGTGTTATAGCCCACGCCTTACGAGTGGTCCCGGGACCTCCGGACCCCTATCGCCTAATATTTTTCCGGACTATCAAATAAGACCAATGGAACCATAGTCACCGCCCTGCCAAGATCTTTCCACATTTTTTGCATGTTACTGAAAAAGACCTAGAATTTCGCCCTATTCCCATATTTTCGTGTGCTATACCCACGCATTCCGAGTGGTCCCAAGAGCCGCGGACCCCGATCGCCTAAAATTTTTCAGGGCAATCAAATACGACCTAAGGAACCATATTATCTGCCCTGCCATGATCGTTCCTTATTTTTTGCGTTTTTCGGACAAACAACTAGAATTCCGCCCGATTCCCATATTTTTGTGTGTTATAGCCCACGCCTTCCGAGTGGTCCCGGGACCTCCTGGCCCCTATCGCCTAAAATTTTTCCGGACTATCAAATACGACCTAAGGAACCATAGTATTCGCCCCGCTATGATCGTTCCTCATTTTTTGCGTTTTTCGGCCAAACAACTAGAATTTCGCCCGATTCCCATATTTTCGTGTGCTATACCCACGCATTCCGAGTGGTCCCATGAGAAGCGGACCCCTATCGCCTAAAATTTTTCTAGACTATCAAATAAAACCTAAGGAACCATAGTCACCGCCCAACCATGATCGTTCCTTAATTTTTGCGTTTTTCGGCCAAACAACTAGAATTCCGCGCGATTCCCATATTTTCGTATGTTATAGCCCACACCTTCCGAGTGGTCCCGGGACCTCAGGACCCCTATCGCCTAAAATTTTTTCGGACTATCAAATACGACCTAAGGAACCATAGTCACCGCCCAGCCATGATCATTCCTCATTTGTTGCGTTTTTCAGCCAAAAAACTAGAATTCCGCCCGATTACAATATTTTTGTGTGTTATTGCCCACCCTTCCAAGTGGTTCCGGGACCCCCGAACCCCGATCGCCTAAATTTTTTCTGGGCCGTCAAATACGACCTAAGGAACCATAGTAACCGCCCCGTGATCATCGTTTCTCATGTTTTGCATTTTTCGGCCGAAAAACTAGAATTACGCCCGATTCCCATATTTTCGTGTGCTATACCCACGCCTTCCAAGTGGTCCGGGGAGCCGCGGACCCCGATCGCCTAAAATTTTCCGGGCCATCAAATACGACCTAAGGAACCACAGTCACCGCCCCGCCATGATCGTTCCTCATTTATTGCATTTTTCGGCAAAAAAGCTAGAATTTCGCTCGATTACCATATTTTTGTGTGCCCCACGCCTTCCGAGTGGGCCGGGCCGCCGGACTCGGATCGCCTAAAATATTTTCGGGCCTTCAATTAGGACCTAAGGAACCATAGTCACTGCCTTGCCATGATCGTTCCTCATGTTTTGCATTTTTTGCATTTTTGGCCAAAAAACTAGAATTCTGCTCGATTACCATATTTTTGTGTGCTATTGCCCACGCCTTCCAAGTGGGCCGGGCCGCCGGACTCGGATCGCCTAAAAAATTTTCGGGCCATCAATTAGGACCTAAGGAACCATAGTCACCGCCTCGCCATGATTGTTTCTCATTTTTTTGCATATTTGGCCAAAAAACTAGAATTCCGCCAGATTCCCATATTTTTGTGTGCTATCGCCCACGCCTTCCGAGTGGGTCAGGCCCCTAGGAGCCGGATCGCCTAAAATTTTTCCGGACTATCAAATATGACCTAACGAACCATAGTCACCGCCCCGCCATGATCATTCCTAGTATTTTGTGTTTTACAGCCAAAAAACTAGAATTCCGCGCGATTTCCATATCTTTGTGTGCTTTAGCCCACGCCTTCCAAGGGGTCCCGGGAACCCCGAACCCCGATCGCCTAAAAATTTTCCGGGCCATCAAATACAACCTAAGGAACCATAGTAACCACCCCGCCATGATCGTTCCGCATATTTTGCATTTTTTGGCTAAACAACTAGAATTGCGCGCGATTCCCATATTTTTGTGTGTTATAGCCCACGCCTTCCGAGTGGTCCCGGTACCTCCTGACCCCTATCGCCTAAAATTTTTCCGGACTATCAAATACAACCTAAGGAACCATAGTATCTGCCCCGCCATGATCGTTCCTCATTTTTTGCGTTTTTCGGCCAAACAACTAGAATTCCGCGCTATTCCCATATTTTTGTGTTTTATAGCCCACGCCTTCCGAGTGGTCCCGGGACCTCCTGACCCCTATCGCCTAAAATATTTTCGGACTATCAAATACGACCTAAGGAACCATAGTATCCGCCCCTCCATGATCGTTCCTCATTTGTTGCATTTTTCGGCCAAACAACTAGAATTCCGCGCGATTCCCATATTTTTGTGTGTTATAGCCCACGCCTTCCGAGTGGTCCCAGGACCTCCGGACCCCTATCGCCTAATATTTTTACGGACTATCAAATAAGACCAAAGGAACCATAGTCACCACCCTGCCAAGATGTTTCCACATTTTTTGCATCTTACTGAAAAAGATTTAGAATTTCGCCCGATTCCCATATTTTTGTGTGCTATACCCACGTATTCTGAGTGGTCCCAAGAGCCGCGGACCCCGATCGCCTAAAAGTTTTCCGGGCAATCAAATACGACCTAAGGAACCATATTATCCGCCCTACCATGATCGTTCCTTATTTTTTGCGTTTTTCGGCCAAACAACTAGAATTCCGCGCGATTCCCATATTTTTGTGTGTTATATAGCCCACGCCTTCCGAGGGGACCCGGGACCTCCGGACCCCGATCGCCTAAAAATTTTTCGGACTATCAAATACGACCTAAGGAACCAGAGTATCCACCCTGCCATGATCGTTCCTCATTTTTTGCGTTTTTCGGCCAAACAACTAGAATTTCGCCCGATTCCCATATTTTCGTGCGCTATACCCACGCATTCCGAGTGGTCCCAAGAGATGCGGACCCCTATCGCCTAAAATTTTTCCGGACTATCAAATAAGACCTAAGGAACCATTGTCACCGCCCAGCCATGATCGTTTCTAGTTTTTTTCGTTTTTCGGCCAAAAAACTAGAATTCCGCACGATTCCCATATTTTCGTGTCCTATAGCCCACGCCTTCCAAGTAAACCCGGGAACTCCGGACCCCTATCGCCTAAAATTTTTCTGGGCTGTCAAATACGACCTAAGGAATCATAGTAACCGCCCCGCGATCATCGTTCCTCATGTTTTGCATTTTTCGGCCAAAAAACTAGAATTACGCCCGATTCCCATATTTTTGTGTGGTATACCCACGCCTTCCAAGTGGTCCGGGGAGCCGCGGACCCCGATCGCCTAAAATTTTTCCGGACTATCAAATACGACCTAAGGTACCATAGTCACCGCCCCACCATGATCGTTCCAAATGCTTTGCATTTTTCGGCCAAAAAACTAGAACTCCGCGCGATTTGCATATTTTAGTGTGCTATAGCTTACGCCTTCCGAGTGGTCCCGGGAGCCGTCGACCATGATCGCCTAAAATTTTCCGGGCCATCAAATACAACCTAAGGAACCATAGTCACTGCCCCGCCATGATCATTCCTCATTTATTGCGTTTTTCGGCCAAAAAGCTAGAATTCCACTCGATTACCATATTTTTGTGTGCCCCACGCCTTCCGAGTGGGCCGGGCCGCCGGACTCGGATCGCCTAATAAATTTTCTGGCCATAAATTAGGACCTAAGGAACCATAGTCACCGCCTCGCCATGATCGTTCCTCATGTTTTGCATTTTTGGCCAAAAAACTACAATTCTGCTCGATTACCATATTTTTCTGTGCTATTGCCCACGCCTTCCGACTGGGCCGGGTTGCCGGACTCGGATCGCTAAAAATTTTTCGGGCCATCAATTTGGACCTAAGGAACCATAGTCACCGCTCGTTTCTCATTTTTTGTATTTTTGGCCAAAAAACTTGAATTCCGCCCGATTCCCATATTTTTGTGTGCTATCGCCCACGCCTTCAGAGTGGGTCGGGCCCCCCCGGAGCCGGATCTCCTAAAAATTTTCCGGACTATCAAATACGACCTAAGGAACCATAGTCACCGCCCCGCCATAATCGTTCCTAGTCTTTTGCGTTTTTCAGCCAAAAAACTAGAATTCCGCGCGATTTCCATATTTTCGTGTGCTTCAGCCCACGCCTTCCAAGGGGTCCCGGGAACCCCGATCGCCTAAAAATTTTCCGGGCCATCAAATACGACTTAAGGAACCATAGTAACCACCCCGCCATGATCGTTCATAATTTTTTTCATTTTTCGGCCAAACAACTAGAATTCTGCGCGATTCCCATATTTTTGTGCGTTATAGCCCACGCCTTCCGAGTGGTCCCGGGACCTCCTGACCCCTATCGCCTAAAATTTTTCCGGACTATCAAATACGACCTAAGGAACCATAGTATCCGCCCCGCCATGATCGTTCCTCATTTTTTGTGTTTTTCGGCCAGACAACTAGAATTCCGCGCGATTCCCATATTTTTGTGTGTTATAGCCCACGCCTTCCGAGTGGTCCCGGGACCTCCGGACCCCTATCGCCTAATATTTTTCCGGACTATCAAATAAGACCAAAGGAACCATAGTCACCGCCCTGCAAAGATCTTTCCACATTTTTTGCATGTTACTAAAAAAGACCTAGAATTTCGCCCGATTCCCATATTTTCGTGTGCTATACCCACGCATTCCGAGTGGTCCCAAGAGCCGCGGACCCCGATCGCCTAACATTATTTCGGGCAATCAAATACGACCTAAGGAACCATAGTATCCGCCCCGCCATGATCGTTCCTCATTTTTTGCGTTTTTCGGCCAAACAACTAGAATTTCGCCCGATTCCCATATTTTCGTGCGCTATACCCACGCATTCCGAGTGGTCCCAAGAGACGCGGACCTCTATCGCCTAAAATTTTTCCGGACTATCAAATAAGACCTAAGGAACCATAGTCACCGCCCAGCCATGATCGTTCCTAGTTTTTTCCGTTTTTCGGCCAAAAACTAGAATTCCGCGCGATTCCCATATTTTCATATCCTATAGCCCACGCCTTCCAAGTGAACCCGGGAACTACGGACCCCTATCGCCTAAAATTTTTCCGGACTATCAAATACGACCTAAGGAACCATAGTCACCGCCCAGCCATGATCATTCCTCATTTGTAGCATTTTTCGGCCAAAAAACTAGAATTCCGCCCGATTACAATATTTTTGTGTGCTATTGCCCACCCTTCCAAGTGGTTCCGGGACCCCCGGACCCCGATCGCCTAAAATTTTTTCGGGCGGTCAAATACGACTTAAGGAACCATAGTAACCGCCCCGCGATCATCGTTTCTCATTTTTTGCACTTTTCGGCCTAAAAACTAGAATTACGCCCGATTCCCATATTTTCGTGTGCTATACCCACGCCTTCCAAGTGGTCCGGGGAGCCGCGGACCCCGATCGCCTAAAATTTTTCCGGACTATCAAATACGACCTAAGGTACCATAGTCACCGCCCCACCATCATCGTTTCAAATGCTTTGCATTTTTCGGCCAAAAAACTAGAACTCCGCGCGATTTGCATATTTTCGTGTGCTATAGATTACGCCTTCCGAGTGGTCCCGGGAGCCGTGGACCCCGATCGCCTAAAATTTTCCGGGCCATCAAATACGACCTAAGGAACCATAGTCACCGCCCCGCCATGATCGTTCCTCATTTATTGTGTTTTTCGGCCAAAAAACTAGAATTCCGCTCGATTACCATATTTTTGTGTGCCCTACGCCTTCTGAGTGGGCCGAGCGCCGGACTCGGATCGCATAAAAAATTTTCGAGCTATCAATTAGGACCTAAGGAACCATATTCACCGCCTCGCCATGATCGTTCCACATGTTTTGCATCTTTTGCATTTTTTAGCCAAAAACTAGAATTATGCTCGATTACCATATTTTTGTGTGCTATTGCCCACGCCTTACGAGTTGGCCGGCCAGCCGGACTCGGATCGGCTAAAAAATTTTTGGGCCAGAAATTAGGACCTATGGAACCATAGTCACCGCCTCGCCCTGATCGTTTCTCATTTTTTGCATTTTTGGCCAAAAAACTAGAATTTCGCCCGATTCCCATATTTTTGTGTGCTATCGCCCACGCCTTCCGAGTGGGTCGGGCCCCCCGGAGCCGGATCGCCTAAAAATTTTCTGGACTATCAAATACGACCTAAGGAACCATAGTCACCGCCCCACCATGATTGTTCCTAGTCTTTTGCGTTTTCCAGCCAAAAAACTAAAATTCCGCGCGATTTCCATATTTTCGTGTGCTTTAGCCCACGCCTTCCAAGGGGTCCCGGGAACCCCGAACCCTGATCGCCTAAAAATTTTCCGGGCCATCAAATATGACCTAAGGAACCATAGTAACCACCCCGCCATGATTGTTCCTCATTTTTTGCATTTTTCGGCCAAACAACTAGAATTCTGCGCGATTCCCATATTTTTGTGTGTTATAGCCCACGCCTTCCGAGTGGTCCCGGGACCTCCTGACCCCTATCGCCTAAAACTTTTTCAGACTATCAAATACGACCTAAGGAACCATAGTATCCGCCCTGCCATGTTCGTTCCTCATTTTTTGTGTTTTTCGGCCAGACAACTAGAATTCCGCGCGATTCCCATATTTTTGTGTGTTATAGCCCACGCCTTACGAGTGGTCCCGGGACCTCCGGACCCCTATCGCCTAATATTTTTCCGGACTATCAAATAAGACCAAAGGAACCATAGTCACCGCCCTGCCAAGATCTTTCCACATTTTTTGCATGTTACTGAAAAAGACCTAGAATTTCGCCCGATTCCCATATTTTCGTGTGCTATACCCACGCATTCCAAGTGGTCCCAAGAGCCGCGGACCCCGATCGCCTAAAATATTTCCGGGCAATCAAATACGACCTAAGGAACCATATTATCCGCCCTGCCATGATCGTTCCTTATTGTTTGCGTTTTTCGGCCAAACAACTAGAATTCCGCGCGATTCCCATATTTTTGTAGCCCACGCCTTCCGAGTGGTCCCGGGACCTCCTGACCCCTATCGCCTAAAACTTTTCCGGACTATCAAATATGACCTAAGGAACCATAGTATCCGCCCCGCCATGTTCGTTCCTCATTTTTTGTGTTTTTTGGCCAGACAACTACAATTCGGCGCGATTCCCATATTTTTGTGTGTTATAGCCCACGCCTTACGAGTGGTCCGGGGACCTCCGGACCCCTATCGCCTAATATTATTTCGGACTATCAAATAAGACCAAAGGAACCATAGTCACCGCCCTGCCAAGATCTTTCCACATTTTTTGCATGTTACTGAAAAAGACCTAGAATTTCGCCCGATTCCCATATTTTCATGTGCTATACCCACGCATTCCGAGTGGTCCCAAGAGCCGCGGACCCCGATCGCCTAAAATTTTTTCCGGGCAATCAAATACGACCTACGGAACCATATTATCTGCCCCGCCATGATCGTTCCTTATTTTTTGCGTTTTTCGGCCAAACAAATAGAATTCCGCACGATTCCCATATTTTTGTGTGTTATAGCCCACGCCTTCCGAGGGTTCCCGGGACCTCCGGACCCCGATCGCCTAAAAATTTTCCGGACTATCAAATACGACCTAAGGAACCATAGTATCCACCCCGCCATGATCGTTCCTCATTTTTTGCGTTTTTCGGCCAAACAACTAGAATTTCGCCCGATTCCCATATTTTCGTGTGCTAGACCCACGCATTCCGAGTGGTCCCAAGAGACGCGGACCCCTATCGCCTAAAATTTTTTCGGACTATCAAATAAGACCTAAGGAACCATAATCACCGCCCAGCCATGATCGTTCCTAGTTTTTTCCATTTTTCGGCCAAAAAACTAGAATTCCGCGCGATTCCCATATTTTCGTGTCCTATAGCCCATGCCTTCCAAGTCAACCCGGGAACTCCGGACCCCTATCGCCTAAAATTTTTCCGGACTATCAAATACGACCTAAGGAACCATAGTCACCGCCCAGTCCTGATCATTCCTCATTTGTTGCATTTTTAGGCCAAAAAACTAGAATTCCGCCCGATTACAATATTTTTGTGTGCTATTGCCCACCCTTCCAAGTGGTTCCGGGACCCCCGGACCCCGATCGCCTAAAATTTTTCCGGGCCGTCAAATACGACCTAAGGAACCATAGTAACCGCCCCGCAATCATCGTTTCTCATTTTTTGCATTTTTCGGCCAAAAAACTAGAATTACGCCCGATTCCAATAATTTCGTGTGCTATACCCACGCCTTCCAAGTGGTCCGTGGGGTCGCGGACCCCGATCGCCTAAAATATTTTCGGACTATCAAATACGACCTAAGGTACCATAGTCACCGCCCCACCATGATCGTTCCAAATGCTTTATATTTTTCGGCCAAAAAATTAGAACTCCGGGCGATTTGCATATTTTCGTGTGCTATTGCTTACGCCTTCCGAGTGGTCCCGGGAGTCGTGGAACCCGATCGTCTAAAATTTTCCGGGCCATCAAATACGACCTAAGGAACCATAGTCACCGCCCCGCCATGATCGTTCCTCAATAAGTGCATTTTACGGCTAAAAATCTAGAATTCCGCTCGATTACCATATTTTTGTGTGCTATTGCCCACGCCTTCCAAGTGGGCCAGGCCGCCGGACTCGGATCGCCAAAAAAATTTTCGGGCCATCAATTACGACCTAAGGAACCATAGTCACCGTCTCGCCATGATCGTTCCTCATGTTTTGCATTTTTGGCCAAAAAACTAGAATTCCGCTCGATTACCATATTTTTGTGTGCTATTGCACACGCCTTCCGAGTGGTCCCGGGACCTCCGGACCCCTATCGCCTAATATTTTTCCGGACTATCAAATAAGACCAAGGGAACCATAGTCACCGCCCTGCCAAGATCTTTCCACAGTTTTTGCATGTTACTGAAAAAGACCTATAATTTTGCCAGATTCCCATATTTTCGTGTGCTATACCCACGCATTCCGAGTGGTCCCAAGAGCCGCGGACCCCGATCGCCTAAAATTTTTCCGGGCAATCAAATAAGACCTAAGGAACTATATTATCCGCCCTGCCATGATCGTTCCTTATTTTTTGCGTTTTTCGGCCAAACAACTAGAATTCCGCGCGATTCCCATATTTTTGTGTGTTATAGCCCACGCCTTCCGAGGGTTCCCGGGACCTCCGGACCCCGATCGCCTAAAAATTTTCCGGACTATCAAATACGACCTAAGGAACCATAGTATCCGCCCCACCATGATCGTTCCTCATTTTTTGCATTTTTCGGCCAAACAACTAGAATTTCGCCCGATTCCCATATTTTCGTGCGCTATACCCACGCATTCCGAGTGGTCCCAAGAGACGCGGACCTCTATCGCCTAAAATTTTTCCGGACTCTCAAATAAGACCTAAGGAACCATAGTCACTGCCCAGCCATGATCGTTCCTAGTTTTTTCCGTTTTTCGGCCAAAAAACTAGAATTCCGCGCGATTCCCATATTTTCGTGTCCTATAGCCCACGCCTTCCAAGTGAACCCCGGAACTCCGGACCCCTATCGCCTAAAATTTTTCCGGACTATCAAATACGACCTAAGGAACCATAGTCACCGCCCAGCCATGATCAATCCTCATTTATTGCGTTTTTCGGCCAAAAAGCTAGAATTCCACTCGATTACCATATTTTTGTGTGCCCCACGCCTTCCGAGTGGGCCGGGCCGCCGGACTCGGATTGCCTAATAAATTTTCTGGCCATCAATTAGGACCTAAGGAACCATAGTCACCGCCCAGCCATGATCGTTCCTAGTTTTTTCCGTTTTTCGGCCAAAAAACTAGAATTCCGCGCGATTCCCATATTTTCGTGTCCTATAGCCCACGCCTTCCAAGTGAACCCGGGAACTCCGGACCCCTATCGCCTAAAATTTTTTCGGACTATCAAATACGACCTAAGGAACCATAGTCACCGCCCAGCCATGATCAATCCTCATTTATTGCGTTTTTCGGCCAAAAAGCTAGAATTCCACTCGATTACCATATTTTTGTGTGCCCCACGCCTTCCGAGTGGGCCCGGCCGCCGGACTCGGATCGCCTAATAAATTTTCTGGCCATCAATTAGGACCTAAGGAACCATAGTCACCGCCTCGCCATGATCGTTCCTCATGTTTTGCATTTTTGGCCAAAAAACTAGAATTCTACTCGATTACCATATTTTTATGTGCTATTGCCCACGCCTTCCGACTGGGCCGGGCCGCCGGACTCGGATCGCTAAAAATTTTTCGGGCCATCAATTAGGACCTAAGGAACCATAGTCACCGCCTCGCCATGATCGTTTCTCATTTTTTGCATTTTTGGCCAAAAAACTAGAATTCCGCCCGATTCCCATATTTTTGTGTGCTATCGCCCACGCCTTCAGAGTGGGTCGGGCCCCCCCGGAGCCGGATCTCCTAAATATTTTCCGGACTATCAAATATGACCTAAGGAACCATAGTCACCGCCCCACCATAATCGTTCCTAGTCTTTTGCGTTTTTCAGCCAAAAAACTAGAATTCCGCGCGATTTCCATATTTTCATGTGCTTCAGCCCACGCCTTCCAAGGGGTCCCGGGAACCCCGATCGCCTAAAAATTTTCCGGGCCATCAAATACGACCTAAGGAACCATAGTAACCACCCCGCCATGATCGTTCATCATTTTTTGCGTTTTTCGGCCAAACAACTAGAATTCTGCGCGATTCCCATATTTTTGTGCGTTATAGCCCACGCCTTCCGAGTGGTCCCGGGACCTCCTGACCCCTATCGCCTAAAATTTTTCTAGACTATCAAATACGACCTAAGGAACCATAGCATCCGCCCCGCCATGATCGTTCCTCATTTTTTGTGTTTTTCGGCCAGACAACTAGAATTCCGCGCGATTCCCATATTTTGGTGTGTTATAGCCCATGCCTTCCGAGTGGTCCCGGGACCTCCGGACCCCTATTGCCTAATATTTTTCCGGACTATCAAATAAGACCAAAGGAACCATAGTCACCGCCCTGCCAAGATCTTTCCACATTTTTTGCATGTTACTGAAAAAGACCTAGAATTTCGCCCGATTACCATATTTTCGTGTGCTATACCCACGCATTCCGAGTGGTCCCAAGAGCCGCGAACCCCGATCGCCTAATATTTTTCCGCTCAATCAAATATGACCTAAGGAACCATATTATCCGCCCTGCCATGATCGATCCTTATTTTTTGCGTTTTTCGGCCAAAAAAGTAGAATTCCGCGCGATTCCCTTCTTTTTGTGTGTTATAGCCCACGCCTTCCGAGGGGTCCCGGGAACTCCGGACCCCGATCGCCTAAAAATTTTCCGGACTACCAAATACGACCTAAGGAACCATAGTATCCGCCCCACCATGATCGTTCCTCATTTTTTGCATTTTTTGGCCAAACAACTAGAATTACGCCCGATTCCCATATTTTCGTGCGCTATACCCACGCATTCCGAGTGGTCCCAAGAGACGCGGACCTCTATCGCCTAAAATTTTTCCAGACTATCAAATAAGACCTAAGGAACCATAGTCACCGCCCAGCCATGATCGTTCCTAGTTTTTTCCGTTTTTCGGCCAAAAACTAGAATTCCGCGCGATTCCCATATTTTCATATCCTATAGCCCACGCCTTCCAAGTGAACCCGGGAACTACGGACCCCTATCGCCTAAAATTTTTCCGGACTATCAAATACGACCTAATGAACCATAGTCACCGCCCAGCCATGATCATTCCTCATTTGTAGCATTTTTCGGCCAAAAAACTAGAATTCCGCCCGATTACAATATTTTTGTGTGCTATTGCCCACCCTTCCAAGTGGTTCCGGGACCCCCGGACCCCGATCGCCTAAAATTTTTTCGGGCGGTCAAATACGACTTAAGGAACCATAGTAACCGCCCCGCGATCATCGTTTCTCATTTTTTGCACTTTTCGGCCTAAAAACTAGAATTACGCCCGATTCCCATATTTTCGTGTGCTATACCCACGCCTTCCAAGTGGTCCGGGGAGCCGCGGACCCCGATCGCCTAAAATTTTTCCGGACTATCAAATACGACCTAAGGTACCATAGTCACCGCCCCACCATCATCGTTTCAAATGCTTTGCATTTTTCGTCCAAAAAACTAGAACTCCGCGCGATTTGCATATTTTCGTGTGCTATAGCTTACGCCTTCCGAGTGGTCCCGGGAGCCGTAGACCCCTATCGCCTAAAATTTTCCGGGCCATCAAATACGACCTAAGGAACCATAGTCACCGCCCTGCCATGATCGTTCCTCATTTATTGCGTTTTTCGGCCAAAAAACTAGAATTCCGCTCGATTACCATATTTTTGTGTGCCCCACGCCTTCTGAGTGGGCCGAGCCGCCGTACTCGGATCGCATAAAAAATTTTCGGGCTATCAATTAGGACCTAAGGAACCATAGTCACCGCCTAGCCATGATCGTTCCACATGTTTTGCATTTTTTGCATTTTTTAGCCAAAAACTAGAATTCTGCTCGATTACCATATTTTTGTGTGCTATTGCCCACGCCTTCCGAGTGGGCCGGGCCGCCGGACTCGGATCGGCTAAAAACATTTTGGGCCAGAAATTAGGACCTATGGAACCATAGTCACCGCCTCGCCCTGATCGTTTCTCATTTTTTGCATTTTTGGCCAAAAAACTAGAATTCCGCCCGATTCCCATATTTTTGTGTGCTATCGCCCACGCCTTCCGAGTGGGTCGGCCCCCCGGAGCCGGATCGCCTAAAAATTTTCCGGACTATCAAATACGACCTAAGGAACCATAGTCACCGCCCCACCATGATTGTTCTTAGTCTTTTGCGTTTTCCAGCCAAAAAACTAGAATTCCGCGCGATTTCCATATTTTCGTGTGCTTTAGCCCACGCCTTCCAAGGGGTCCCGGGAACCCCGAACCCTGAGCGCCTAAAAATTTTCCGGGCCATCAAATACGATCTAAGGAACCATAGTAACCACCCCGCCATGATTGTTCCTCATTTTTTGCATTTTTCGGCCAAACAACTAGAATTCTGCGCGATTCCCATATTTTTGTGTGTTATAGCCCACGCCTTCCGAGTGGTCCCGGGACCTCCTGACCCGTATCGCCTAAAACTTTTTCAGACTATCAAATACGACCTATGGAACCATAGTATCCGCCCTGCCATGTTCGTTCCTCATTTTTTGTGTTTTTCGGCCAGACAACTAGAATTCCGCGCGATTCCCATATTTTTGTGTGTTATAGCCCACGCCTTACGAGTGGTCCCGGGACCTCCGGACCCCTATCGCCTAATATTTTTCCGGACTATCAAATAAGACCAAAGGAACCATAGTCACCGCCCTGCCAAGATCTTTCCACATTTTTTGCATGTTACTGAAAAAGACCTAGAATTTCGCCCGATTCCCATATTTTCGTGTGCTATACCCACGCATTCCGAGTGGTCCCAAGAGCCGCGGACCCCGATCGCCTAAAATATTTCCGGGCAATCAAATACGACCTAAGGAACCATATTATCCGCCCTGCCATGATCGTTCCTTATTGTTTGCGTTTTTCGGCCAAACAACTAGAATTCCGCGCGATTCCCATATTTTTGTAGCCCACGCCTTCCGAGTGGTCCCGGGACCTCCTGACCCCTATCGCCTAAAACTTTTCCGGACTATCAAATATGACCTAAGGAACCATAGTATCCGCCCCGCCATGTTCGTTCCTCATTTTTTGTGTTTTTCGGCCAGACAACTAGAATTCGGCGCGATTCCCATATTTTTGTGTGTTATAGCCCACGCCTTACGAGTGGTCCGGGGACCTCCGGACCCCTATCGCCTAATATTTTTTCGGACTATCAAATAAGACCAAAGGAACCATAGTCACCGCCCTGCCAAGATCTTTCCACATTTTTTGCATGTTACTGAAAAAGACCTAGAATTTCGCCCGATTCCCATATTTTCGTGTGCTATACCCACGCATTCCGAGTGGTCCCAAGAGCCGCGGACCCCGATCGCCTAAAATTTTTCCGGGCAATCAAATACGACCTACGGAACCATATTATCTGCCCTGCCATGATCGTTCCTTATTTTTTGCGTTTTTCGGCCAAACAAATAGAATTCCACACGATTCCCATATTTTTGTGTGTTATAGCCCACGCCTTCCGAGGGTTCCCGGGACCTCCGGACCCCGATCGCCTAAAAATTTTCCGGACTATCAAATACGACCTAAGGAACCATAGTATCCACCCCGCCATGATCGTTCCTCATTTTTTGCGTTTTTCGGCCAAACAACTAGAATTTCGCCCGATTCCCATATTTTCGTGTGCTAGACCCACGCATTCCGAGTGGTCCCAAGAGACGCGGACCCCTATCGCCTAAAATTTTTTCGGACTATCAAATAAGACCTAAGGAACCATAATCACCGCCCAGCCATGATCGTTCCTAGTTTTTTCCATTTTTCGGCCAAAAAACTAGAATTCCGCGCGATTCCCATATTTTCGTGTCCTATAGCCCATGCCTTCCAAGTCAACCCGGGAACTCCGGACCCCTATCGCCTAAAATTTTTCCGGACTATCAAATACGACCTAAGGAACCATAGTCACCGCCCAGTCCTGATCATTCCTCATTTGTTGCATTTTTAGGCCAAAAAACTAGAATTCCGCCCGATTACAATATTTTTGTGTGCTATTGCCCACCCTTCCAAGTGGTTCCGGGACCCCCGGACCCCGATCGCCTAAAATTTTTCCGGGCCGTCAAATACGACCTAAGGAACCATAGTAACCGCCCCGCAATCATCGTTTCTCATTTTTTGCATTTTTCGGCCAAAAAACTAGAATTACGCCCGATTCCAATAATTTCGTGTGCTATACCCACGCCTTCCAAGTGGTCCGTGGGGTCGCGGACCCCGATCGCCTAAAATATTTTCGGACTATCAAATACGACCTAAGGTACCATAGTCACCGCCCCACCATTATCGTTCCAAATGCTTTATATTTTTCGGCCAAAAAATTAGAACTCCGGGCGATTTGCATATTTTCGTGTGCTATTGCTTACGCCTTCCGAGTGGTCCCGGGAGTCGTGGAACCCGATCGTCTAAAATTTTCCGGGCCATCAAATACGACCTAAGGAACCATAGTCACCGCCCCGCCATGATCGTTCCTCAATAAGTGCATTTTACGGCTAAAAATCTAGAATTCCGCTCGATTACCATATTTTTGTGTGCTATTGCCCACGCCTTCCAAGTGGGCCAGGCCGCCGGACTCGGATCGCCAAAAAAATTTTCGGGCCATCAATTACGACCTAAGGAACCATAGTCACCGTCTCGCCATGATCGTTCCTCATGTTTTGCATTTTTGGCCAAAAAACTAGAATTCCGCTCGATTACCATATTTTTGTGTGCTATTGCACACGCCTTCCGAGTGGTCCCGGGACCTCCGGACCCCTATCGCCTAATATTTTTCCGGACTATCAAATAAGACCAAGGGAACCATAGTCACCGCCCTGCCAAGATCTTTCCACAATTTTTGCATGTTACTGAAAAAGACCTATAATTTTGCCAGATTCCCATATTTTCGTGTGCTATACCCACGCATTCCGAGTGGTCCCAAGAGTCGCGGACCCCGATCGCCTAAAATTTTTCCGGGCAATCAAATAAGACCTAAGGAACTATATTATCCGCCCTGCCATGATCGTTCCTTATTTTTTGCGTTTTTCGGCCAAACAACTAGAATTCCGCGCGATTCCCATATTTTTGTGTGTTATAGCCCACGCCTTCCGAGGGTTCCCGGGACCTCCGGACCCCGATCGCCTAAAAATTTTCCGGACTATCAAATACGACCTAAGGAACCATAGTATCCGCCCCACCATGATCGTTCCTCATTTTTTGCATTTTTCGGCCAAACAACTAGAATTTCGCCCGATTCCCATATTTTCGTGCGCTATACCCACGCATTCCGAGTGGTCCCAAGAGACGCGGACCTCTATCGCCTAAAATTTTTCCGGACTCTCAAATAAGACCTAAGGAACCATAGTCACTGCCCAGCCATGATCGTTCCTAGTTTTTTCCGTTTTTCGGCCAAAAAACTAGAATTCCGCGCGATTCCCATATTTTCGTGTCCTATAGCCCACGCCTTCCAAGTGAACCCCGGAACTCCGGACCCCTATCGCCTAAAATTTTTCCGGACTATCAAATACGACCTAAGGAACCATAGTCACCGCCCAGCCATGATCAATCCTCATTTATTGCGTTTTTCGGCCAAAAAGCTAGAATTCCACTCGATTACCATATTTTTGTGTGCCCCACGCCTTCCGAGTGGGCCGGGCCGCCGGACTCGGATTGCCTAATAAATTTTCTGGCCATCAATTAGGACCTAAGGAACCATAGTCACCGCCCAGCCATGATCGTTCCTAGTTTTTTCCGTTTTTCGGCCAAAAAACTAGAATTCCGCGCGATTCCCATATTTTCGTGTCCTATAGCCCACGCCTTCCAAGTGAACCCGGGAACTCCGGACCCCTATCGCCTAAAATTTTTTCGGACTATCAAATACGACCTAAGGAACCATAGTCACCGCCCAGCCATGATCAATCCTCATTTATTGCGTTTTTCGGCCAAAAAGCTAGAATTCCACTCGATTACCATATTTTTGTGTGCCCCACGCCTTCCGAGTGGGCCCGGCCGCCGGACTCGGATCGCCTAATAAATTTTCTGGCCATCAATTAGGACCTAAGGAACCATAGTCACCGCCTCGCCATGATCGTTCCTCATGTTTTGCATTTTTGGCCAAAAAACTAGAATTCTACTCGATTACCATATTTTTATGTGCTATTGCCCACGCCTTCCGACTGGGCCGGGCCGCCGGACTCGGATCGCTAAAAATTTTTCGGGCCATCAATTAGGACCTAAGGAACCATAGTCACCGCCTCGCCATGATCGTTTCTCATTTTTTGCATTTTTGGCCAAAAAACTAGAATTCCGCCCGATTCCCATATTTTTGTGTGCTATCGCCCACGCCTTCAGAGTGGGTCGGGCCCCCCCGGAGCCGGATCTCCTAAATATTTTCCGGACTATCAAATATGACCTAAGGAACCATAGTCACCGCCCCACCATAATCGTTCCTAGTCTTTTGCGTTTTTCAGCCAAAAAACTAGAATTCCGCGCGATTTCCATATTTTCATGTGCTTCAGCCCACGCCTTCCAAGGGGTCCCGGGAACCCCGATCGCCTAAAAATTTTCCGGGCCATCAAATACGACCTAAGGAACCATAGTAACCACCCCGCCATGATCGTTCATCATTTTTTGCGTTTTTCGGCCAAACAACTAGAATTCTGCGCGATTCCCATATTTTTGTGCGTTATAGCCCACGCCTTCCGAGTGGTCCCGGGACCTCCTGACCCCTATCGCCTAAAATTTTTCTAGACTATCAAATACGACCTAAGGAACCATAGTATCCGCCCCGCCATGATCGTTCCTCATTTTTTGTGTTTTTCGGCCAGACAACTAGAATTCCGCGCGATTCCCATATTTTGGTGTGTTATAGCCCATGCCTTCCGAGTGGTCCCGGGACCTCCGGACCCCTATTGCCTAATATTTTTCCGGACTATCAAATAAGACCAAAGGAACCATAGTCACCGCCCTGCCAAGATCTTTCCACATTTTTTGCATGTTACTGAAAAAGACCTAGAATTTCGCCCGATTACCATATTTTCGTGTGCTATACCCACGCATTCCGAGTGGTCCCAAGAGCCGCGAACCCCGATCGCCTAATATTTTTCCGCTCAATCAAATATGACCTAAGGAACCATATTATCCGCCCTGCCATGATCGATCCTTATTTTTTGCGTTTTTCGGCCAAAAAAGTAGAATTCCGCGCGATTCCCTTCTTTTTGTGTGTTATAGCCCACGCCTTCCGAGGGGTCCCGGGAACTCCGGACCCCGATCGCCTAAAAATTTTCCGGACTACCAAATACGACCTAAGGAACCATAGTATCCGCCCCACCATGATCGTTCCTCATTTTTTGCATTTTTTGGCCAAACAACTAGAATTACGCCCGATTCCCATATTTTCGTGCGCTATACCCACGCATTCCGAGTGGTCCCAAGAGACGCGGACCTCTATCGCCTAAAATTTTTCCAGACTATCAAATAAGACCTAAGGAACCATAGTCACCGCCCAGCCATGATCGTTCCTAGTTTTTTCCGTTTTTCGGCCAAAAACTAGAATTCCGCGCGATTCCCATATTTTCATATCCTATAGCCCACGCCTTCCAAGTGAACCCGGGAACTACGGACCCCTATCGCCTAAAATTTTTCCGGACTATCAAATACGACCTAATGAACCATAGTCACCGCCCAGCCATGATCATTCCTCATTTGTAGCATTTTTCGGCCAAAAAACTAGAATTCCGCCCGATTACAATATTTTTGTGTGCTATTGCCCACCCTTCCAAGTGGTTCCGGGACCCCCGGACCCCGATCGCCTAAAATTTTTTCGGGCGGTCAAATACGACTTAAGGAACCATAGTAACCGCCCCGCGATCATCGTTTCTCATTTTTTGCACTTTTCGGCCTAAAAACTAGAATTACGCCCGATTCCCATATTTTCGTGTGCTATACCCACGCCTTCCAAGTGGTCCGGGGAGCCGCGGACCCCGATCGCCTAAAATTTTTCCGGACTATCAAATACGACCTAAGGTACCATAGTCACCGCCCCACCATCATCGTTTCAAATGCTTTGCATTTTTCGTCCAAAAAACTAGAACTCCGCGCGATTTGCATATTTTCGTGTGCTATAGCTTACGCCTTCCGAGTGGTCCCGGGAGCCGTAGACCCCTATCGCCTAAAATTTTCCGGGCCATCAAATACGACCTAAGGAACCATAGTCACCGCCCTGCCATGATCGTTCCTCATTTATTGCGTTTTTCGGCCAAAAAACTAGAATTCCGCTCGATTACCATATTTTTGTGTGCCCCACGCCTTCTGAGTGGGCCGAGCCGCCGTACTCGGATCGCATAAAAAATTTTCGGGCTATCAATTAGGACCTAAGGAACCATAGTCACCGCCTAGCCATGATCGTTCCACATGTTTTGCATTTTTTGCATTTTTTAGCCAAAAACTAGAATTCTGCTCGATTACCATATTTTTGTGTGCTATTGCCCACGCCTTCCGAGTGGGCCGGGCCGCCGGACTCGGATCGGCTAAAAACATTTTGGGCCAGAAATTAGGACCTATGGAACCATAGTCACCGCCTCGCCCTGATCGTTTCTCATTTTTTGCATTTTTGGCCAAAAAACTAGAATTCCGCCCGATTCCCATATTTTTGTGTGCTATCGCCCACGCCTTCCGAGTGGGTCGGCCCCCCGGAGCCGGATCGCCTAAAAATTTTCCGGACTATCAAATACGACCTAAGGAACCATAGTCACCGCCCCACCATGATTGTTCTTAGTCTTTTGCGTTTTCCAGCCAAAAAACTAGAATTCCGCGCGATTTCCATATTTTCGTGTGCTTTAGCCCACGCCTTCCAAGGGGTCCCGGGAACCCCGAACCCTGAGCGCCTAAAAATTTTCCGGGCCATCAAATACGATCTAAGGAACCATAGTAACCACCCCGCCATGATTGTTCCTCATTTTTTGCATTTTTCGGCCAAACAACTAGAATTCTGCGCGATTCCCATATTTTTGTGTGTTATAGCCCACGCCTTCCGAGTGGTCCCGGGACCTCCTGACCCGTATCGCCTAAAACTTTTTCAGACTATCAAATACGACCTATGGAACCATAGTATCCGCCCTGCCATGTTCGTTCCTCATTTTTTGTGTTTTTCGGCCAGACAACTAGAATTCCGCGCGATTCCCATATTTTTGTGTGTTATAGCCCACGCCTTACGAGTGGTCCCGGGACCTCCGGACCCCTATCGCCTAATATTTTTCCGGACTATCAAATAAGACCAAAGGAACCATAGTCACCGCCCTGCCAAGATCTTTCCACATTTTTTGCATGTTACTGAAAAAGACCTAGAATTTCGCCCGATTCCCATATTTTCGTGTGCTATACCCACGCATTCCGAGTGGTCCCAAGAGCCGCGGACCCCGATCGCCTAAAATATTTCCGGGCAATCAAATACGACCTAAGGAACCATATTATCCGCCCTGCCATGATCGTTCCTTATTGTTTGCGTTTTTCGGCCAAACAACTAGAATTCCGCGCGATTCCCATATTTTTGTAGCCCACGCCTTCCGAGTGGTCCCGGGACCTCCTGACCCCTATCGCCTAAAACTTTTCCGGACTATCAAATATGACCTAAGGAACCATAGTATCCGCCCCGCCATGTTCGTTCCTCATTTTTTGTGTTTTTCGGCCAGACAACTAGAATTCGGCGCGATTCCCATATTTTTGTGTGTTATAGCCCACGCCTTACGAGTGGTCCGGGGACCTCCGGACCCCTATCGCCTAATATTTTTTCGGACTATCAAATAAGACCAAAGGAACCATAGTCACCGCCCTGCCAAGATCTTTCCACATTTTTTGCATGTTACTGAAAAAGACCTAGAATTTCGCCCGATTCCCATATTTTCGTGTGCTATACCCACGCATTCCGAGTGGTCCCAAGAGCCGCGGACCCCGATCGCCTAAAATTTTTCCGGGCAATCAAATACGACCTACGGAACCATATTATCTGCCCTGCCATGATCGTTCCTTATTTTTTGCGTTTTTCGGCCAAACAAATAGAATTCCACACGATTCCCATATTTTTGTGTGTTATAGCCCACGCCTTCCGAGGGTTCCCGGGACCTCCGGACCCCGATCGCCTAAAAATTTTCCGGACTATCAAATACGACCTAAGGAACCATAGTATCCGCCCCGCCATGATCGTTCCTCATTTTTTGCGTTTTTCGGCCAAACAACTAGAATTTCGCCCGATTCCCATATTTTCGTGTGCTATACCCACGCATTCCGAGTGGTCCCAAGAGACGCAGACCCCTATCGCCTAAAATTTTTCCGGACTATCAAATAAGACCCAAGGAACCATAGTTACCGCCCAGCCATGATCGTTCCTAGTGTTTTCCGTTTTTCGGCCAAAAAACTAGAATTCCGCGCGATTCCCATATTTTCATGTCCTATAGCCCACGCCTTCCAAGTCAACCCGGGAACTCCGGACCCCTATCGCCTAAAATTTTTTCGGACTATCAAATACGACCTAAGGAACCATAGTCACCGCCCAGCCTTGATCATTCCTCATTTGTTGCATTTTTCGGCCAAAAAACTAGAATTTCGCCCGATTACAATATTTTTGTGTGCTATTGCCCACCCTTCCAAGTGGTTCCGGGACCCCCGGACCCCGATCGCCTAAAATTTTTCTGGGCCGTCAAATACGACCTAAGGAACCATAGTAACCGCCCCGCGATCATCGTTTCTCATTTTTTGTATTTTTCGGCCAAAAAACTAGAATTACGCCCGATTCCCATATTTTCGTGTGCTATACCCACGCCTTCCAAGTGGTCCGTGGGGTCGCGGACCCCGATCGCCTAAAATATTTCCGGACTATCAAATACGACCTAAGGTACCATAGTCACCGCCCACCATGATCGTTCCAAATGCTTTATATTTTTCGGCCAAAAAACTAGAACTCCGGGCGATTTGCATATTTTCGTGTGCTATTGCTTACGCCTTCCGAGTGGTCCCGGGAGCCGTGGACCCCGATCATCTAAAATTTTCCGGGCCATCAAATACGACCTAAGGAACCATAGTCACCGCCCCGCCATGATCGTTCCTCAATAAGTGCATTTTCCGGCCAAAAAACTAGAATTCCGCTCGATTGCCATATTTTTGCGTGCTATTGCCCACGCCTTCCGAGTGGGCTAGGCCGCCGGACTCGGATCGCCAAAAAAATTTTCGGGCCATCAATTACGACCTAAGGAACCATAGTCACCGTCTCGCCATGATCGTTCCTCATGTTTTGCATTTTTGGCCAAAAAACTAGAATTCCGCTCGATTACCATATTTTTGTGTGCTATTGCCCACGCCTTCCGAGTGGTCCCGGGACCTCCGGACCCCTATCGCCTAATATTTTTCCGGACTATCAAATAAGACCAAAGGAACCATAGTCACCGCCGTGCCAAGATCTTTCCACAGTTTTTGCATGTTACTGAAAAAGACCTAGAATTTTGCCCGATTCCCATATTTTCGTGTGCTATACCCACGCATTCCGAGTGGTCCCAAGAGCCGCGGACCCCGATCGCTTAAATTTTTCCGGGCAATCAAATACGACCTAAGGAACCATATTATCTGCCCTGCCATGATCATTCCTTATTTTTTGCGTTTTTCGGCCAAACAACTAGAATTCCGCGCGATTCCCATATTTTTGTGTGTTATAGCCCACGCCTTCCGAGGGTTCCCGGGACCTCCGGACCCCGATCGCCTAAAAATTTTCTAGACTATCAAATACGACCTAAGGAACATAGTATCCGCCCCGCCATGATCGTTCCTCATTTTTTGCGTTTTTCGGCAAAACAACTAGAATTTCGCCCGATTCCCATATTTTCGTGCGCTATACCCACGCTTTCCGATTGGTCCCAAGAGACGCGGACCTCTATCGCCTAAAATTTTTCTGGACTATCAAATAAGACCTAAGGAACCATAGTCACCGCCCAGCCATGATCAATCCTCATTTCTTGCGTTTTTCGGCCAAACAACTAGAATTCCACGCGATTCCCATATTTTTGTGTGTTATAGCCCACGCCTTCCGAGTGGTCCCGGGACCTCCTGACCCCTATCGCCTAAAACTTTTCCGGACTATCAAATACGACCTAAGGAACCATAGTATCCGCCCCGCCATGATCGTTCCTCATTTTTTGCGTTTTTCGGCCAAATAACTTAAATTCCGCGCGATTCCCATATTTTTGTGTGTTATAGCCCACGCCTTCCGAGTGGTCCCGGGACCTCCGGACCCCTATCGCCTAATATTTTTCCGGACTATCAAATAAGACCAAAGGAACCATAGTCACCGCCCTGCCAAGATCTTTCCACAGTTTTTGCATGTTACTGAAAAAGACCTAGAATTTTGCCCGATTCCCATATTTTCGTGTGCTATACCCACGCATTCCGAGTGGTCCCAAGAGCCGCGGACCCCGATCGCCTAAAATTTTTTCGGGCAATCAAATACGACCTAAGGAACCATATTATCCGCCCTGCCATGATCGTTCCTTATTTTTTGCGTTTTTCGACCAAACAACTAGAATTCTGCGCGATTCCCATATTTTTGTGTGTTATAGCCCACGCCTTCCGAGGGTTCCCGGGACCTCCGGACCCCGATCGCCTAAAAATTTTCCAGACTATCAAATAAGACCAAAGGAACCACAGTCACCGCCCTGCCAAGATCTTTCCACATTTTTTGCATGTTACTGAAAAAGACCTAGATTTTCTCCTGATTCCCATATTTTCGTGTGCTATACCCACGCATTCCGAATGGTCCCAAGAGACGCGGACCCCTATCGCCTAAAATTTTTCCGGACTATCAAATAAGACCTAAGGAACCATAGTCACCGTCCAGCCATGATCGTTCCTAGTTTTTTCCGTTTTTCGGCCAAAAAACTAGAATTCCGCGCGATTTCCATATTTTCGTGTCCTATAGCCCATGCCGTCCAAGTGAACCCGGGAACTCCGGATCCCTATCGCCTAAAATTTTTCCGGGCCATCAAATATGACTTAAGGAACCATAGTAACCGCCCCGTGATCATCGTTTCGCATTTTTTGCATTTTTCGGCCAAAAAACTAGAATTACGCCCGATTCCCATATTTTCGTGTGCTATACCCACGCCTTCCAAGTGGTCCGGGGAGCCGCGGACCCCGATCGCCTAAAATTTTTCCGGGCCATCAAATACAACCTAAGGAACCATAGTTACCGCCTCGCCATGATCGTTCCTCATTTATTGCGTTTTTCGGCCAAAAAGCTAGAATTCTGCTCGATTACCATATTTTTGTGTGCCCCACGCCTTCCGAGTGGGCCGGGCCGCCAGACTCGGATCGCCTAAAAAATTTTCGGGCCATCAATTAGGACCTAAGGAACCATAGTCACCGCCTTGCCATGATCATTTCTCGTATTTTGCATTTTTGGCCAAAAAACTAGAATTCCGCCCGATTCCCATATTTTTGTGTGCTATCGCCCACGCCTTCCGAGTGGGTCGGGCCCCCCGGAGCAGGATCGCCTAAAATTTTTTCGGACTATCAAATATGACCTAAGGAACCATAGTCACCGCCCCGCCATGATCGTTCCTAGTCTTTTGCGTTTTTTTAGCCAAAAAACTAGAATTCCGCGCGATTTCCATATTTTCGTGTGCTTTAGCCCACCCCTTCCAAGGGGTCCCGGAAACCCCGAACCCCGGTCATCTAAAAATTTTTCGGGCCATCAAATACGACCTAAGGAACCATAATAACCACCCCGCCATGATCGTTCCTCATTTTTTGCGTTTTTCGGCCAAACAACTAGAATTCCGCGCGATTCCCATATTTTTGTGTGTTATAGCCCACGCCTTCCGAGTGGTCCCGGGACCTCCTGACCCCTATCGCCTAAAAATTTTTCGGACTATCAAATACGACCTAAGGAACCATAGTATCCGCCCCGCCATGATCGTTCCTCATTTTTTGCGTTTTTCGGCCAAACAACTAGAATTCAGCGCGATTCCCATATTTTTGTGTGTTATAGCCCACGCCTTCCGAGTGGTCCCGGGACCTCCGGACCCCTATCGCCTAATATTTTTCCGGACTATCAAATAAGACCAAAGGAACCATAGTCACCGCTCTGCCAAGATGTTTCCACATCTTTTGCATGTTACTGAAAAAGACCTAGAATTTCGCCCGATTCCCATATTTTCGTGTGCTATACCCACGCCTTCCAAGTGAACCCGGGAACTCCGGACTCCTATAGCCTAAAATTTTTCCGGACTATCAAATACGACCTGAGGAACCATAGTCACCACCCAGCCATGATCATTCCTCATTTGTTGCGTTTTTCGGCCAAAAAACTAGAATTCCGCCCGATTACAATATTTTTGTGTGCTATTGCCCACGCCTTCCGAGTGGGCCGGGCCGCCGGACTCGGATCGCCTAAAAAATTTTCGGGCCATCAATTAGGACCTAAGGAACCATAGTCACCACCTCGCCATGATCGTTTCTCATTTTTTGCATTTTTTGGACAAAAAACTAGAATTCCGCCCGATTCCCATATTTTTGTGTGCTATCGCCCACTCCTTCCGAGAGGCTCGGGTCCCCCGGAGCGGGATCGCCTAAAAATTTTCTGGACTATCAAATACGACCTAAGGTACCATAGTCACCGCCCCGCCATGATCGTTCCTAGTCTTTTGTGTTTTTCAGCCAAAAAACTAGAATTCCACGCGATTTCCATATTTTCGTGTGCTTTAGCCCACTCCTTCCAAGGGGTCCCGGGAACCCCGAACCCCGATCGCCTAAAAATTTTCCGGGCAATCAAATACGACCTAAGGAACCATAGTAACCACCCCGCCATGATCGTTCCTCATTTTTTGCGTTTTTCGGCCAAACAACTAGAATTCCGCGCGATTCCCATATTTTTGTGTGTTATAACCCGCGCCTTCCGAGTGGTCCCGGGACCTCTGGGCCCCTATCGCCTAATATTTTTCCGGACTATCAAATAAGACCAAAGGAACCATAGTCACCGCCCTGCCAAGATCTTTCCACATTTTTGGCATGTTACTGAAAAAGACCTAGAATTTTGTCCGATTCCCATATTTTTGTGTGCTATACCCACGCATTCCGAGTGGTCCCGAGAGCCGCGAAACCCGATCGCCTAAATTTTTTCCGGGCAATCAAATACGACCTAAGGAACCATATTTTTCGGCCAAACAACTAGAATTCCGCGCGATTCCCATATATTTGTGTGTTATAGCCCACGCCTTCCGAGGGGTCCCGGGACCTCCGGACCCCGATCGACAAAAAATTTTCCGGACTATCAAATACGACCTAAGGAACCATAGTATCCGCCCCGCCATGATCGTTCCTCATTTTTTGCGTTTTTCGGCCAAACAACTAGAATTTCGCCCCGATTCCCATATTTTCGTGTGCTATACCCACGCATTCCGAGTGGTCCCAAGAGACGCGGACCCCTATCGCCTAAAATTTTTCCGGACTATCAAATAAGACCTAAGGAACCATAGTCACCGCCCAGCCATGATCGTTCCTAGTTTTTTTCGTTTTTCGGCCAAAAAACTAGAATTTCGCGCGATTCCCATATTTTCGTGTCCTATAGCCCACGCCGTCCAAGTGAACCCGGGAACTCCGGACCCCTATCGCCTAAAATTTTTCCGGACTATCAAATACGACCTAAGGAACCATAGTCACCGCCCAGCCGTGATCATTCCTCATTTGTTGCGTTTTTCGGCCAAAAAAACTAGAATTCCGCCCGATTACAATATTTTTGTGTGCTATAGCCCACCCTTCCATGTGGTTCCGGGACCCCCGGACCCCGATCGCCTAAAATTTTTTCGGGCCATCAAATACTACCTAAGGAACTATAGTAACCGCCCCGCGATCATCGTTTCGCATTTTTTGCATTTTTCGGCCAAAAAACTAGAATTACGCCCGATTCCCATATTTTCTTGTGCTATACCCATGCCTTCCAAGTGGTCCGGGGAGCCGCGGACCCCGATCGCCTAAAATTTTTCCGGACTATCAAATACGACCTAAGGTACCATAGTCACCGCTCTACCATGATCGTTCCAAATGCTTTGCATTTTTCGGCCAAAAAACTAGAACTCCGCGCAATTTGCATATTTTCGTGTGCTATAGCTTACGCCTTCCGAGTGGTCCCGGGAGCCGTGGACCCCGATCACCTAAAATTTTCCGGACCATCAAATATGACCTAAGGAACCATAGTCACCGCCCTGCCAAGATCATTCCTCATTTATTGCGTTTTTCGGCCAAAAAGCTAGAATTCAGCTCGATTACCATATTTTTGTGTGCCCCCACGCCTTCTGAGTGGGCCGGGCCGCCGGACTTGGATCGCCTAAAAAAATTTCGGGCTATCAATTAGGACCTAAGGAACCATAGTCACCGCCTCGCCATGATCGTTCCTCATTTTTTGCATTTTTGGGCCAAAAAACTAGAATTCCGCCCGATTCCCATATTTTTGTGTCCTATCGCCCACGCCTTCCGAGTGGGTCGGGCCCCCCGGAGCCGGATCGCCTAAAAATTTTCCGGATTATCAAATACGACCTAAGGAACCATAGTCACCGCCCCGCCATGATCGTTCCTAGTCTTTTGCGTTTTTCAGCTAAAAAACTAGAATTCCGCGCGATTTCCATATTTTCGTGTGCTTTAGCCACGCCTTCAAAGGGGTCCCGGGAACCCCGAACCCGATCGTCTAAAAATTTTCCGGGCCATCAAATACGACCTAAGGAACCATAGTAACCACCCCGCCATGATCGTTCCTCATTTTTTGCATTTTTCGGCCAAACAACTAGAATTTCGCCCAATTCCCATATTTTCGTGTGCTATACCCACGCATTTCGAGTAGTCCCAAGTGCCGCGGACCCCGATCGCATAAAAGTTTTCCGGACTATCAAATAAGACCTAAGGAACCAAAGTCACCACCCAGCCATGATCGTTCCTAGTTTATTCCATTTTTCGGCCAAATAACTAGAATTCCGCGCGATTCCCATATTGTCGTGTCCTATAGCCCACGCCTTCCAAGTGAACCCGGGAACTCCGGACCCCTATCGCCTAAAATTTTTCCGGACTATCAAATATGACGTAAGGAACCATAGTCACCGCCCAGCCATGATCATTCCTCATTTGTTGCGTTTTTCGGCCAAAAAACTAGAATTTCGCCCGATTACAATATTTTTGTGTGCTATTGCCCACACATTCCGAGTGGGCCGGGCCGCCGGACTCGGATCGCCTAAAAAATTTTCGGGCCATCAATTAGGACCTAAGGAACCATAGTCACCGCCTCGCCATGATCGTTCCTCATTCTTTTGCATTTTTTGGCCAAAAAACTAGAATTCCGCCCGATTCCCATATTTTTGTGTGCTATCGCCCACGCCTTCCGAGTGGGTCGGGCCCCCCGGAGCCGGATCGCCTAAAATTTTTCCGGACTATCAAATACGAACTAAGGTACCATAGTCACCGCCCCACCATGATCGTTCCAAATGCTTTGCATTTTTCGGCCAAAAAACAAGAACTCCACGCGATTTGCATATTTTCGTGTGCTATAGCTTACGCCTTCCGAGTGGTCCCGGGAACCGTGGACCCCGATCGCCTAAAATTTTCCGGGCCATCAAATACGACCTAAGGAACCATAGTCACCGCCCCTCCATGATCGTTCCTCATTTATTGCGGTTTTCGGCCTAAAAGCTAGAATTCCGCTCGATTACCATATTTTTGTGTGCCCCGCGCCTTCCGAGTGGGCCGGGCCGCCGGACTCGGATCGCCTAAAAAACTTTCGGGCCATCAATTATGACCTAAGGAACCATAGTCACCGCCTCTCCATGATCGTTCCTCATTTTTTGCATTTTTGGCCAAAAACTACTAGAATTCCACCCGATTCCCATATTTTTGTGTGCTATTCGCCCACGCCTTCCGAGTGGGTCGGGCCCCCCGGAGCTGGATCGCCTAAAAGTTTTTCGGACTATCAAATATGACCTAAGGAACCATAGTCACCGCCCCGCCATGATCGTTCCTAGTCTTTTGCGTTTTTCAGCCAAAAAACTAGAATTCCGCGCGATTTCCATATTTTTGTGTGCTTTAGCCCACCCCTTCAAAGGTGTCCCGGGAACCCCGAACCCCGAACTCCGATCGTCTAAAATTTTTTCGGGCAATCAAATACGACCTAAGGAACCATAATAACCACCCCGCCATAATCGTTCCTCATTTTTTGCATTTTTCGGCCAAACAACTAGAATTCCGCGCGATTCCCATATTTTTGTGTGTTATAGCCCACGCCTTCCGAGTGGTCCCGGGACCTCCTGACCCCTATCGCTTAAAATTTTTCCGGACTATCAAATATGACCTAAGGAACCATAGTATCCGCCCCGCCATGATCGTTCCTCATTTTTTGCATTTTTTCGGCCAAACAACAAGAATTCCGCGCGATTCCCATATTTTTGTGTGTTATAGCCCACGCCTTCCGAGTGGTCCCGGGACCTCCGGACCCCTATCGCCTAATATTTTTCCGGACTATCAAATAAGACCAAAGGAACCATAGTCACCGCCCTGCCAAGATCTTTCCACATCTTTTGCATGTTACTGAAAAAGAACTAGAATTTCGCCCGATTTCCATATTTTCGTGTGCTATACCCACGCCTTCCAAGTGGACCCGGGAACTCCGGACCCCTATCGCCTAAAATTTTTCCGGACTATCAAATACGACCTATGGAACCATAGTCACCTCCCAACCATGATCATTCCTCATTTGTTGCGTTTTTCGGCCAAAAAACTAGAATTTCGCCCGATTACAATACTTTTGTGTGATATTGCCCACGCCTTCCGAGTGGGCCGGGCCGCCTGACTCGGATCGCCTAAAAAATTTTCGGGCCATCAATTAGGACCTAAGGAACCATAGTCACCACCTCGCCATGATCGTTTATCATTTTTTGCGTTGGCCAAAAAACTAGAATTCCTCCCGATTCCCATATTTTTGTGTGCTATCGCCCACGCCTTCCGAGTGGGTCAGGCCCCCCGGAGCCGGATCGCCTAAAAATTTTCCGGACTATCAAATACGACCTAAGGTACCATAGTCACCGCCCCGCCATGATCGTTCCAAATGCTTTGCATTTTTCGGCCAAAAAACTAGAACTCCGCGCGATTTGCATATTTTCGTGTGCTATAGATTACGCCTTCCGAGTGGTCCCGGGAGCCGTGGACCCCGATCGCCTAAAATTTCCGAGCCATCAAATACGACCTAAGGAACCATAGTCACCGCCCCGCCATGATCGTTCCTCATTTATAGCGTTTTTCGGCCCAAAACTAGAATTCCGCTTGATTACCATATTTTTGTGTGCCCCATGCCTTCCGAGTGGGCCGGGCCGCCGGATTCCGATCGCCTAAAAAATTTTCGGGCCATCAATTAGGACCTAAGGAACCATAGTCACCGCCTCGCCATGATCGTTCCTCATTCTTTTTTATTTTTTGGCCAAAAAACTAGAATTCCGCCCGATTCCCATATTTTTGTGTGCAATCGCCCACGCCTTCCGAGTGGGTCAGGCCCCACGGAGCCGGATCGCCTAAAAATTTTCCGGACTATCAAATACGACCTAAGGAACCATAGTCACCGCCCCGCCATGATACTTCCTAGTCTTTTGCGTTTTTCAGCCAAAAAACTAGAATTCCGCGCGATTTCCATATTTTCGTGTGCTTTAGCCCACGCCTTCCAAGGGGTCCCGGGAACCCCGAACCCCGATCGCCTAAAATTTTTCCGGGCCATCAAATACGACCTAAGGAACCATAGTAACCACCCCGCCATGATCGTTCCTTATCTTTTGCGTTTTTCGGCCAAACAACTAGAATTCCGCGCGATTCCCATATTTTTGTGTGTTATAGCCCACGCCTTCCAAGGTCTCCCGGGAACCCCGAACCCCGATCGCCTAAAAAATTTTTGGGCCATCAAATACGACCTAAGGAACCATAGTAACCACCCCGCCATGATCGTTCCTCATATTCTGCGTTTTTCGGCGAAACAACTAGAATTCCGCGCGATTCCCATATTTTTGTGTGTTATAGCCCACGCCTTCCGAGTGGTCCCAGGACCTCCGGACCCCTATCACCTAAAATTTTTCCGGACTATCAAATACGACCTAAGGAACCATAGTATCCGACCCGCCATGATCGTTCTTCATTTTTTGCGTTTTTCGGCCAAACAACTAGAATTCCGCGCGATTCCCATATTTTTGTGTGTTATAGCCCATGCCTTCCGAGTGGTCCCGGGACCTCCGGACCCCTATCGCCTAATATTTTTCCGGACTATCAAATAAGACCAAAGGAACCATAGTCACCGCCCAGCCATGATCATTCCTCATTTGTTGCATTTTTCGGCCAAAAAACTAGAATTCCGCCCGATTACAATATTTTTGTGTGCTATTGCCCACCCTTCCAAGTGGTTCCGGGACCCCCGGACCCCGATCGCCTAAAATTTTTCCGGGCCGTCAAATACGACCTAAGGAACCATAGTAACCGCCCCGCCATCATCGTTTCTCATTTTTTGCATTTTTCGGCCAAAAAACTTGAATTACGCCCGATTCCCATATTTTCGTGTGCTACGCCTTCCAAGTGGTCCGAGGAGCCGCGGACCCCGATCGCCTAAAACTTTTCCGGACTATCAAATAAGACCAAAGGAACCATAGTCACCGCCCTGCCATGATGATTCCTCATTTGTTGCATTTTTCGGCCAAAAAACTAGAATTCCGCCCGATTACAATATTTTTGTGTGCTATTGCCCACCCTTCCAAGTGGTTCCGGGACCCCCGGACCCCGATCGCCTAAAATTTTTTCGGGCCGTCAAATACGAACTAAGGAACCATAGTAACCTCCCCGCCATCATCGTTTCTCATTTTTTGCGTTTTTCGGCCAAACAACTAGAATTCCGCGCGATTCCCATATTTTTTTGTGTTATAGCCCACGCCTTCCGAGTGGTCCCGGGACCTCCGGACCCCTATCGCCTAATATTTTTCCAGATTATCAAATAAGACCAAAGGAACCATAGTCACCGCCCTGCCAAGATCTTTCCACATTTTTTGCATGTTACTGAAAAAGACCTAGAATTTTGCCCGACTCCCATATTTTCGTGTGCTATACCCACGCATTCCGAGTGATCCCAAGAGCCGGGTACCCCGATCGCCTAAAATTTTTCCGGACTATCAAATACGACCTAAGGAACCATAGTATCCGCCCCGCCATGATCGTTCCTTCTTTTTTGCATTTTTCGACAAACAACTAGAATTCCGCGCGATTCCCATATTTTTGTGTGTTATAGCCCACGCCATCCGAGTGGTCCCGGGACCTCCGGACCCCTATCGCGTAATATTTTTACGGACTATCAAATAAGACCAAAGGAACCATAGTCACCACCCTGCCAAGATCTTTCCACATTTTTTGCATGTTACTGAAAAAACCTAGAATTTCGCCCGAATCCCATATTTTTGTGTGCTATACCCACGCATTCCGAGTGGCCCCAAGAGCCGCGGACCCCGATCGCCTAAAATTTTTCTGGGCAATCAAATACGACCTAAGGAACCATAGTATCCGCCCCGCCATGATCGTTCCTTATTTTTGTGTTTTTCGCAGAATTTCGCGCGATTCCCATATTTTTGTGTGCTATAGCCCACCCATTCCGAGTGGTCCCGGGACCTCAGGACCCCTATTGCCTAAAATTTTTTCGGACTATCAAATATGACCTAAGGAACCATAGTCACCGCCCAGCCATGATCATTCCTCATTTGTTGCATTTTTCGGCCAAAAAACTAGAATTCCGCCCGATTACAATATTTTTGTGTGCTATTACCCACCCTTCCCAGTGGTTCCGGGACCCCCGGACCCCGATGACCTAAAATTTTTCCGGGCCATCAAATACAGCCTAAGGAACCATAGTCACTGCCCCGCCATGATCGTTCATAGTCTTTTGCATTTTTCAGCCAAAAAACTAGAATTCCGCGCGATTTCCATATTTTCGTTTGCTTTAGCCCACGCCTTCCAAGGGGTCCCGGGAACCCCGGACCCCGATCGCTTAAAACTTTTTCGGGCCATCAAATATGACCTAAGGAACCATAGTATCCTCCCCGCCATGATCGTTCCTTATTTTTTGCAATTTTTGGCAAAACAACTAGAATTCCGCGCGATTCCCATATTTTTGGGTGTTATAGCCCACGCCTTCTGAGTGGTCCCGGGACCTCCTGACCCCTATCGCCTAAAATATTTCCGGACTATCAAATACAACCTAAGGAACCATAGTATTCGCCCCGCCATGATCGTTCCTCTTTTTTTGCATTTTTCGGCCAAACAACTAGAATTCCGCCCGATTCCCATATTTTCGTGTGCTATACCCACGCCTTACAAATGGTCCCGGGTCTCCGGACCCCTATCGCCTAAAATATTTCCGGACTATCAAATAAGACCTAAGGAACCATAGTCACCGCATAGCCATGATCGTTCCTTATTATTTGCGTTTTTCGGCCAAACAACTAGAATTCCGCGCGATTCCCTTATTTTTGTGTGTTATAGCCCACGCCTTCCGAGTGGTCCCAGGACCTCCGACCCCTATCGCCTAAAAATTTTCCGGACTATCAAATACGACCTAAGGAACCATAGTATCCGCCCCGCAATGATCATTCCTCATTTGTTGCGTTTTTCGGCCAAAAAAACTAGAATTCCGCCCGATTACAATATTTTTGTGTGCTATTGCCCACCCTTCCCAGCGGTTCCGGGAGCCCCGGACCCCGATCGCCTAAAATTTTTTCGGGCAATCAAATATGACCTAAGGAACCATAGTATCCGCCCCGCCATGATTGTTCCTTATTTTTTGCATTTTTCTGCCAAACAACTAGAATTCCGCGCGATTCCCTTATTTTTGTGTGTTATAGCCCACACCTTCCCAGTGGTCTCGGGACCTCAGGACCCCTATCACCTAAAATTTTTCCGGACTATCAAATATGTCCTAAGGAACCATAGTCACCGCCCAGCCATGATCATTCCTCATTTGTTGCTTTTTTCGGCCAAAAAACTAGAATTCCGCCCGATTACAATATTTTTGTGTGCTATTGCCCAACCTTCCCAGTGGTTCCGGGACCCCCGGACCCCGATCGCCTAAAATTTTTCGGGCCGTCAAATTCGCCCTAAGGAACCATAGTAACCGCCCCGCCATCATCGTTTCTCATTTTTTGCATTTTTCGACAAAAAACTAGAATTACTCCCGATTCCCATATTTTTGTGTGCTATACCCACGCCTTCCAAGTGGTCCGGGGAGCCGCGGACCCCGATCGCCTAAAATTTTTCCGGACTACCAAATACGACCTAAGGTACCATAGTCACCACCCCACCATGATCGTTTCAAATGCTTTGCATTTTTTGGCCAAAAAACTAGAACTCCGCGCGATTTGCATATTTTCTTGTGCTATGGCTTACGCCTTCCGAGTGGTCCTGGGAGCCGTGGACCCCGATCGCCTAAATTTTTTTGGGCCATCAAATAAGACCTAAGGAACCATAGTCACCGCCCCGCCATGATCGTTCCTCATTTATTGCGTTTTTCGGCCAAAAAACTAGAATTTCGCTCGATTACAATACTTTTGTGTGCTATTGCCCACGCCTTCCGAGTGGGCCGGGCCGCCGGACTCGGATCGCCTAAAAAAATTTTGGGCCATCAATTAGGACCTAAGGAACCATAGTCACCACCTCGCCATGATCGTTCCTCATTTTTTGAATTTTTTGGCCAAAAAAATAGAATTCCGCCCGATTCCCATATTTTTGTGTGCTATCGCCCACGCCTTCCGAGTGGGTCGGGCCCCCCGGAGCCGGATCGCCTAAAAATTTTCCGGACTATCAAATACGACCTAAGGAACCATAGTCACCGCCCCGCCATGATCGTTCCTAGTCTTTTGCATTTTTCAGCCAAAAAACTAGAATTTCGCGCGATTTCCATATTTTCGTGTGCTTTAGCCCACGCCTTCCAAGGGGTCCCGGGAACCCCGATCGCCTAAAAATTTTCTGGGCCATCAAATACGACCTAAGGAACCATAGTATCTGCCCCGCCATGATCGTTCCTTATTTTTTGCGTTTTTCGGCCAAACAACTAGAATTCCGCGCGATTCCCATATTTTCGTGTGCTATAGCCCACGCCTTCCGAGTGGGCCGTGCCCCCCGCACTCGGATCACCTAAAAAGTTTTTGGGCCATCAAATAAGACCTAAGGAACCATAGTCACCTTCCCGCCATGATCGTTTCTCATTTTTTGCATTTTTCGGCCAAACAACTAGAATTCCGCCCGATTCCCATATTTTCGTGTGCTATACCCACGCCTTACAAGTGGTCCCGGGTCTCAGGACCCCTATCGCCTAAAATTTTTCCGGACTATCAAAAAAGACCTAAGGAACCATAGTCACCGCCCAGCCATGATCGTTCCTTATTTTTTCCTTTTTCGGCCAAACAACTAGAATTCTGCGCGATTCCTATATGTTGTGTGTTATAGCCCACGCCTTCCGAGTGGTCCCGGGACCTCCTGACCCCTATCGCCTAAAATTTTTCCGGACTATCAAATACGACCTAAGGAACCATAGTATCCGCCCCGCCATGATCGTTCCTTATTTTTTGCGTTTTTCGGCCAAACAACTAGAATTCCGCGCGATTCCCATATTTTTGTGTGTTATAGCCCACACCTTCCGAGTGGTCCCGGGACCTCAGGACCCCTATCACCTAAAATTTTTCCGGACTATCAAATATGACCTAAGGAACCAAAGTCACCGCCCAGCCATGATCATTCCTCATTTGTTGCGTTTTCGGCCAAAAAACTAGAATTCCGCCCGATTACAATATTTTTGTGTGCTATTGCCTACCCTTCCCAGTGGTTCCGGGACCCCGATCGCCTAAATTTTTTCCGGGCCGTCAAATACAACCTAAGGAACCATAGTAACTGCCCCGCCATCATCGTTTCTCATCTTTTGCATTTTTCGGCCAAAAAACTAGAATTACGTCCGATTCCCATATTTTCGTGTGCTATACCCACGCCTTCCAAGTGGTCCGGGGAGCCGCGGACCCCGATCGCCTAAAATTTTTCCGGACTTTCAAATACGACCTAAGGAACCATAGTCACCGCCCCACCATGAACGTTCCAAATGCTTTGCATTTTTTGGCCAAAAATCTAGAACTCCGCGCGATTTGTATATTTTCGTGTGCTATAGCTTAAGCCTTCTGAGTGGTCCCGGGAGCCGTGGACCCCAATCGCCTAAAATTTTCCGGGCCATCAAATAAGACCTAAGGAACCATAGTCACCGCCCCACCATGATCGTTCCTCATTTATTGCGTTTTTCGGCCAAAAAACTAGAATTTCGCTCGATTACCATATTTACGTGTGCTATTGCCCACGCCTTCCGAGTGGGACGGGCCGCCGAACTCGGATCGCCTAAAAACTTTTCGGGCCATCAATTAGGACCTAAGGAACCATAGTCACCGCCTCGCCATGATCGTTCCTCATTTTTTGCATTTTTTGGCCATAGAAATAGAATTCCGCCCGATTCCCATATTTTTGTGTGCTATCCGAGTGGGTCGGGCCCCCCGGAGCCGGATCGCCTAAAAATTTTCTGGACTATCAAATACGACCTAAGAAACCATAGTCACCGCCCCACTATGATCGTTCCTAGTCTTAGGCATTTTTCAGCCAAAAAAATAGAATTTCGCGCTATTTCCATATTTTCGTGTGCTTAGCCCATGCCTTCCAAGGGGTCCCGGGAACCCCGAACCCCCATCGCCTAAAAATTTTTCGGGCCATCAAATACGACCTAAGGAACCTTAGTATCCGCCCCGCCATGATCGTTCCTTATGTTTTGCGTTTTTCGGCCAAACAACTAGAATTCCGCGCGATTCCCATATTTTCGTGTGCTATAGCCCACGCCTTCCGAGTGGGCCGTGCCCCCCGCACTCGGATCACCTAAAAAGTTTTTGGGCCATCAAAGAAGTCCTAAGGAACCATAGTCACCTTCCCTCCATGATGGTTTCTCATTTTTTGCATTTTTCGGCCAAACAACTAGAATTCCGCCCGATTCCCATATTTTCGTGTGCTATACCACGCCTTACAAGTGGTCCCGGGTCTCCGGACCCCTATCGCCTAAAAATTTTCCGGATTATCAAATAAGACCTAAGGAACCATAGTTACCGCCCAGCCATGATCGTTCCTTAGTTTTTGCGTTTTTCGGCCAAACAACTAGAATTCCGCGCGATTCCCATATTTTTGTGTGTTATAGCCCACGCCTTCCGAGTGGTCCCGGGACCTCCTGACCCCTATCGCCTAAAATTTTTCCGGACTATCAAATACGACCTAAGGAACCATAGTATCCGCCCCGCCATGATCGTTCCTCATTTTTTGCATTTTTCGGCCAAACAACTAGAATTCCGCGCGATTCCCATATTTTTGTGTGTTATAGCCCACGCCTTCCGAGTGGTCCCGGGACCTCCAGACCCCTATCGCCTAATATTTTTCCGGACTATCAAATAAGACCAAAGGAACCATAGTCACCACCCTGCCAAGATCTTTCCACATTTTTTGCATGTTACTGAAAAAGACCTAGAATTTCGCCCGATTCCCATATTTTCGTGTGCTATACCCACGCATTCCGAGTGGTCCCAAGAGCCGCAGACCCCGATCGCCTAAAATTTTTCCGGGCAATCAAATACGACCTAAGGAACCATAGTATCCGCCCTGCCATGATCGTTCATTATTTTTTGCGTTTTTCGGCCAAACAACTAGAATTTCGCGCGATTCCCATATTTTTGTGTGTTATAGCCCACACCTTCCGAGTGGTCCCGGGACCTCAGGACCCCTATCGCCTAAAATTTTTCCGGACTATCAAATATGACCTAAGGAACCATAGTCACTGCCCAGCCATGATCATTCCTCATTTGTTGCGTTTTTCGGCCAAAAAACTAGAATTCCGCCCGATTACAATATTTTTGTGTGCTATTGTCCACCCTTCCCAGTGGTTCCGGGACCCCCGGACCCCGATCGCCTAAAATTTCTCCGGGCCGTCAAATACGACCTAAGGAACAATAGTAACCGCCCCGCCATCATCGTTTCTCATTTTTTTGCATTTTTCGGACAAAAAACTAGAATTACGCCTGATTCCCATATTTTGGTGTGCTATACCCACACCTTCCAAGTGGTCCGGGGAGCCGCGGACCATGATCGCCTAAAATTTTTCCTGACTATCAAATACGACCTAAGGTACCATAGTCACCGCCCCACCATGATCATTCCAAATTCTTTGCATTTTTTGGACAAAAAACTAGAACTCCGCGCGATTTGCATATTTTCGTGTGCTATAGCTTACGCCTTCCGAGTGGTCCCGGGAGCCGTGGACCCCGATCGCCTAAAATTTTCCGGGCCATCAAATAGGACCTAAGGAACCATAGTCTTCGCCCCGCCATGATCGTTCCTCATTTATTGCGGTTTTCGGCCAAAAAACTAGAATTTCTCTCGATTACCATATTTTTGTGTGCTAATGCCCACGCCTTCCGAGTGGGCCGGGACATCGGACTCGGATCGCCTAAAAATTTTTTGGGCCATCAATTAGGACCTAAGGAACCATAGTCACCGCCTCGCCATGATCGTTCCTCATTTTTTGCATTTTTTGGCCAAAAAAGTAGAATTCCGCCCGATTCCCATATTTTTGTGTGCTATCGCCCACGCATTCCGAGTGGGTCGGGCCCCCAGGAGCCGGATTGCCTAAAAATTTTCCAGACTATCAAATACGACCTAAGGAACCATAGTCACCGCCCCGCCATGATCGTTCCTAGTCTCTTGCATTTTTCAGCCAAAAATCTAGAATTCCGCGCGATTTCCATATTTTCGTGTGCTTTAGCCCACGCCTTCCAATGGGTCCCGGGAGCCGCGGACCCCCGATCGCTTAAAAATTTTCCGGGCCATCCAATATGACCTAAGGAACCATAGTATCCGCCTCGCCATGATCGTTCCTTATTTTTTGCGTTTATCGGCCAAACAACTACAATTCCGCGCGATTCCCATATTTTTGTGTGTTATGGCCCACACCTTCCGATTGGTCCCGGGACCTCAGGACCCTTATCGCCTAAAATTTTCCCGGACTATCAAATATGATCTAAGGAACCATAGTCACCGCCCAGCCATGATCATTCCTCATTTGTTGCGTTTTTTCGTCCAAAAAACTAGAATTCCGCCCGATTACAATATTTTTGTGTGCTATTGCCCACCCTTCCCAGTGGTTCCGGGACCCCCGGACCCCGATCGCCTAAAATTTTTCCGGGCCATCAAATACGACCTAAGGAACAATAGTAACTGCCCCGCCATCATCGTTTCTCACTTTTTGCATTTTTCGGCCAAAAAACTAGAATTACGCCCGATTCCCATATTTTGGTGTGCTATACCCACGCCTTCCAAGTGGTCCGGGGAGCCGCGGACCATGATCGCCTAAAATTTTTCCGGACTATCAAATACGACCTAAGGTACCATAGTCACCGCCCCACCATGATCATTCCTCATTTATTGCGTTTTTCGGGTGCTATAGCTTACGCCTTCCGAGTGGTCCCGGGGGCCGTGGACCCCGATTGCCTAAAATTTTCCGGGCCATCAAATAAGACCTAAGGAACCATAGTCACCGCCCCGCCAAGATCATTCCTCATTTATTGCGTTTTTCGGCCAAAAAACTAGAATTTCGCTCGATTACCATATTTTTGTGTGCTATTGCCCACGCCTTCCGAGTGGGCCGGGCCGTCGGACTCGGATCGCCTAAAAACATTTCGGGCCATCAATTAGGACCTAAGGAACCATAGTCACCGCCTCGCCATGATCGTTCCTCATTTTTTGCATTTTTTGGCCAAAAAATAGAATTCCGCCCGATTCCCATATTTTTGTGTGCTATCGCCCACGCCTTCCGAGTGGGTCGGGCTCCCCAGAGACGGATCGCCTAAAAATTTTACGGACTATCAAATACGACCTAAGGAACCATAGTCACCACCCCTCCATGATCATTCCTAGTCTTTTGCATTTTTCAGCCAAAAAACTAGAATTCCGCGCGATTTCCATATTTTCGTGTGCTTTAGCCCACGCCTTCCAAGGGGTCCCGGGAACCCCGAACCCCGATCGCCTAAAAATTTTTCGGGCCATAAAATACGACCTAAGGAACCATAGTATCCGCCCCGCCCTGATCGTTACTTATTTTTTGCGTTTTTCGTCCAAACAAATAGAATTCCGCGCGATTCCTATATTTCGTGTGCTATAGCCCACGCCTTCCGAGTGGGCCGTGCCCCCCGCACTCAGATCACCTAAAAGGTTTTTGGGCCATCAAATAAGACCTAAGGAACCATAGTCACCTTCCCCCCATGATCGTTTCTCATTTTTTGCATTTTTCGGCCAAACAACTAGAATTCCGCCCGATTCCCATATTTTCGTGTGCTATACCCATGCCTTACAAGTGGTCCCGGGTCTCCGGACCCCTATCGCCTAAAATTTTTTCGGACTATCAAATAAGACCTAAGGAACCATAGTCACCGCCCAGCCATGATCGTTCCTTATTTTTTGCATTTTTCGGCCAAACAACTAGAATTCCGCGCGATTCCCAGATTTTTGTGTGTTATAGCCCACGCCTTCCGAGTGGTCCCGGGACCTCCGGACCCCTATCGCCTAATATTTTTCCGGACTATCAAATAAGACCAAAGGAACCATAGTCACCACCCTGCCAAGAACTTTCCACATTTTTTGCATGTTACTGAAAAAGACCTAGAATTTCACCCGATTCCCATATTTTCGTGTGCTATACCCACGCATTCCGAGTGGTCCCAAGAGCCGCGGACCCCGATCGCCTAAAATTATTCCGGGCAATCAAATACGACCTATGGAACAATAGTAACCGCCCCGCGATCATCGTTTCTCATTTTTTGCATTTTTCGGCCAATAAAACTAGAATTACGCCCGAGTCCCATATTTTCGTGTGCTATACCCACGCCTTCCAAGTGGTCCGGGGAGCCGCGGACCCCGATCGCCTAAAATTTTTCCGGACTATCAAATACGATCTAAGGTACCATAGTCACCGCCCCACCATGATCGTTCCAAATGCTTTGCATTTTTCGGCCAAAAAACTAGAACTCCGCGCGATTTGCATATTTTCGTGTGCTATAGCTTACGCCTTCCGAGTGGTCCCGGGAGCCGTGGACATCGATCGCCTAAAATTTTCCGGGCCATCAAATACGACCTAAGGAACATAGTCACCGCCCCACCATGATCGTTCCTCATTTATTGTATTTTTCGGCCAAAAAGCTAGAATTCCGCTCGATTACCATATTTTTGTGTGCCCCACGCCTTCCGAGTGGGTCGGGCTACCAGACTCGGATCGCCTAAAAAATTTCCGGACTATCAAATACGACCTAAGGAACCATAGTCACCGCCCCGCCATGATCGTTCCTAGTTTTTTCCGTTTTTCGGCCAAAAACCTATAATTCCGCGCGATTCCCATATTTTCGTGTCCTATAGCCTACGCCTTCCAAGTGAAACCCGTGAACTCCGGACCCCTATCACATAAAATTTTTCCGGACTATCAAATACGACCTAAGGAACCATAGTCACCGCCCAGCCATGATCATTCCTCATTTGTTGCGTTTTTCGGCCAAAAAACTAGAATTCCGCCCGATTACAATATTTTTGTGTGCTATTGCCAACCCTTCCAAGTGGTTCCGGGACCCCCGGACCCCGATCGCCTAAAATTTTTCCGGGCCGTCAAATACGACCTAAGGAACCATAGTAACTGCCCCGCGATCATCGTTTCTCATTTTTTGCATTTTTCGGCCAAAAAACTAGAATTATGCCCGATTCCCATATTTTCGTGTGCTATACCCACGCCTTCCAAGTGGTCCGGGTAGTCGCGGACCCCGATCGCCTAAAATTTTTCCGGACTATCAAATACGACCTAAGGTACCATAGTCACCGCCCCACCATGATCGTTCAAAATGCTTTGCATTTTTCACCCAAAATACTAGAACTCCGCGCGATTTGCATATTATCGTGTGCTATAGCTTACGCCTTCCGAGTGGTCCCGGCAGCTGTGGATCCCGATCTCCTAAAACTTTCCGGGCCATCAAATACGACCTAAGGAACCATAGTCACCGCCCCGCCATGATCGTTCCTCATTTAAAGCATTTTTCAGCCAAAAAACTAGAATTCCGCTCGATTACCATATTTTTGTGTGCTATTACCCACGCCTTCCGAGTGGGCCGGGCCACCGGACTCGGATCGCCTAAAAAATTTTCGGTCCATCAATTAGGACCTAAGGAACCATAGTCACCGCCTCGCCATGATCGTTCCTCATGTTTTGCATTTTTTGCATTTTTGGCCAAAAAACTAGAATTCTGCCCGATTACCATATTTTTGTGTGCTATTGCCCACGCCTTCCGAGTGAGCCGGGCCGCCGGATTCGGATCGCCTAAAAAATTTTCGGGCCATCAATTAGGACCTAAGGAACCATAGTCACCGCCTTGCCATGATCGTTTCTCATTTTTTGCATTTTTGGACAAAAAACTAGAACTCCGCCCGATTCCCATATTTTTGTGTGCTATCGCCCACGCCTTCCGAGTGGGTCGGGCCCCCCAGAACCGGATCGCCTAAAAATTTTCCGGACTATCAAATACGACCTAAGGAACCATAGTCACCGCCCCGCCATGATCGTTCCTAGTCATTTGCGTTTTTCAGTCAAAAAACTAGAATTCCGCGCGATTTCCATATTTTCGTGTGCTTTAGCCCACGCCTTCCAAGGGGTCCCGGGAACCCCGAACCCCGATCGCCTAAAAATTTTCCGGGCCATCAAATACGACCTAAGGAACCATAGTAACCACGCTGCCATGATCGTTCCTCATTTTTTGCATTTTTCGGCCAAACAACTAGAATTCCACGCGATTCCCATATTTTTGTGTGTTATAGCCCACGCCTTCCGAGTGGTCCCGGGACCTCCTGACCCCTATCGCCTAAAATTTTTCCGAACTATCAAATACGACCTAAGGAACCATAATATGTGCCCCGCCATGATCGTTCCTCATTTTTTGTGTTTTTCGGCCCGACAACTAGAATTCCGCGCGATTCCCATATTTTTGTGTGTTATAGCCCACGCCTTCCGAGTGGTCCCGGGACCTCCGGACCCCTATCGCCTAATATTTTTCCGGACTATCAAAAAAGACCAAAGGAACCATAGTCACCGCCCTGCCAAGATCTTTCCACATTTTTTTCATGTTACTGAAAAAGACCTAGAATTTCGCCCGATTCCCATATTTTCGTGTGCTATAACCACGCATTCCGAGTGGTCCCAAGAGTCGCGGACCCCGATCACCTAAAAATTTTCCGGGCAATCTAATACGACCTAAGGAACCATATTATCCGCCCTGCCATGATCGTTCCTTATTATTTGTGTTTTTCGGCCAAACAACTAGAATTCCGCGCGATTCCCATATTTTTGTGTGTTATAGCCCACGCCTTCCGAGGGGTCCCGGGACCTCCGGACCCCGATCGCCTAAAAATTTTCCGGACTATCAAAGATGACCTAAGGAACCATAGTATCCGCCCCACCATGATCGTTCCTCATTTTTTGCGTTTTTCGGCCAAACAACTAGAATTTCTCCCGATTCTCATATTTTCGTGTGCTATACCCACGCATTCTGAGTGGTCCCAAGAGACGCGGACCCCTATCGCCTAAAATTTTTCCGGACTATCAAATAAGACCTAAGGAACCATAGTCACCGCCCAGCCATGATCGTTCCTAGTTTTTTCCATTTTTCGGCCAAAAAAACTAGAATTCCGCGCGATTCCCATATTTTCGTGTCCTATAGCCCACGCCTTCCAATTGAACCCGGGAACTCTGGACCCCTATCGCCTAAAAATTTTCCGGACTATCAAATACAACCTAAGGAACCATAGTTACCGCCCAACCATGATGATTCCTCATTTTATGCGTTTTTCCGCCAAAAAACTAGAATTCCGCCCGATTACAATATTTTTGTGTGCTATTGCCCACCCTTCCAAGTGGTTCCGGGACCCCCGGACCCCGATCGCCTAAAAGTTTTCCGGGCCGTCAAATACGACCTAAGGAACCATAGTAACCGCCCCGCCATCATCGTTTCTCATGTTTTGCATTTTTCGGCCAAAAAACTAGAATTACGCCCGATTCCCATATTTTCGTGTGCTATACCCACGCCTTCCAAGTGGTCCGGGGAGCCGCGGACCCCGATCGCCTAAAATTTTTTCGGACAATCAAATATGACCTAAGGTACCATAGTCACCGCCCCACCATGATCGTTCCAAATGCTTTGCATTTTTCGGCCAAAAAACTAGAACTCCGCGCGATTTGCATATTTTCGTGTGCTATAGCTTACGCCTTCCGAGTGGTCCCGAGAGCCGTGGACCCCGATCGCCTAAAATTTTTCGGGACTATCAAATACGACCTAAGGAACCATAGTCACTGCCCCGCCATGATCGTTCCTCATTTATTGCATTTTTCGGCCAAAAAGCTAGAATTCCGCTCGATTACCATATTTTTGTGTGCCCCACGCCTTCCGAGTGGGCCGGGCCGCCGGACTCGGATCGGCTAAAAAATTTTCGGGCCATCAATTAGGACCTAAGGAACCATAGTCACCACCTCGCCATGATCGTTCCTCATTTTTTGTATTTTTTGGCCAAAAACCTCGAATTCCGCCCGATTCCCATATTTTTGTGTGCTATTGCCCACGCCTTCCGGGTGGGTCGGGCCCCCCGGAGCCGGATCGCCTAAAAATTTTACGGACTATCAAATACGACCTAAGAAACCATATTCACCGCCCCGCCATGATCGTTCCTAGTATTTTGCATTTTTCAGCCAAAAAACTAGAATTCCGCGCGATTTCCATATTTTCGTGCCTTCCAAGGGGTCCCGGGAACCCCGAACCCCGATCGCCTAAAAATTTTCCGGGCCATAAAATACGACCTAAGGAACCATATTAACCACCCCGCCATGATCGTTCCTCATTTTTTGCGTTTTTCGGCCAAACAACTAGAATTCCGCGCGATTCCCATATTTTTGTGTGTTATAGCCCACGCCTTCCGAGTGGTCCCGGGACCTCCTGACCCCTATCGCCTAAAATTTTTTCGGACTATCAAATTACGACCTAAGGAACCATAGTATCCGCCCCGCCATGATCGTTCCTCATTTTTTGTGTTTTTCGGCCAGACAACTAGAATTCCGCGCGATTCCTATATTTTTGTGTGTTATAGCCCACGCCTTCCGAGTGGTCCCGGGACCTCCGGACCCCTATCGCCTAATATTTTTCCGTACTATCAAATAAGACCAAAGGAACCATAGTCACCGCCCTGCCAAGATCTTTCCACATTTTTTGCATGTTACTGATAAAGACCTAGAATTTCGCCCGATTCCCATATTTTCGTGTGCTATACCCACGCATAATGAGTGGTCCCAATAGCCGCGGACCACGATCTCCTAAAATATTTCCGGGCAATCAAATACGACCTAAGGAACCATATTATCCGCCCTGCCATGATCTTTCCTTATTTGCATTTTTCGGCCAAACAACTAGAATTCCGCACGATTCCCATATTTTTGTGTGTTATAGCCCACGCCTTCTGAGGGGTCCCGGGACCTCCGGACCCTGATCGCCTAAAAAGTTTCCGGACTATCAAATACGACCTAAGGAACCATAGTATCCGCCCCGCCATGAGCGTTCCTCATTTTTTGCATTTTTCGGCCAAATAACTAGAATTTCGCCCGATTTCCATATTTTCGTGTGCTATACCCACGCATTCTGAGTGGTCCCAAGAGACGCGGACCCCTATCGCCTAAAATTTTTTCGGACTATCAAATAAGACCTAAGGAACCATAGTCACCTCCCAGCCATGATCGTTCCTAGTTTTTTCCGTTTTTCGGCCAAAAAACTAGAATTCCGCGCGATTCCCATATTTTTGTGTCCTATAGCCCACGCCTTCCAAGTGAACCCGGGAACTCCGGACCCCTATCGCCTAAAATTTTTCAGGACTATCAAATACGACCTAAGGAACCATAGTCACCGCCCAGCCATGATCATTCCTCATTTGTTGGGATTTTCGGCCAAAAAACTAGAATTCCACCCGATTACAATATTTTTGCATGCTATTGCCCACCCTTCCAAGTGGTTCCGGGACCCCCGGACCCCGATCGCCTAAAATTTTTCCGGTCCGTCAAATATGACCTAAGGAAACATAGTAACCGCCCCGCGATCATCATTTCTCATTTTTTGCATTTTTCGGCCAAAAAACTAGAATTACGCCCGATTCCCATATTTTCGTGTGCTATACCCACGCCTTCCAAGGGGTCCCGGGAACCCCGAACACCGATCGCCTAAAAATTTTTCGGGCCATCAAATATGACCTAAGGAACCATAGTAACCACCCCGCCATAATCGTTCCTTATTTTTTGCGTTTTTCGGCCAAACAACTAGAATTCCGCGCGATTCCTATATTTTTGTGTGTTATAGCCCACGCCTTCCGAGTGGTCCCGGGACCTCCGGACCCCTATCGCCTAATATTTTTCCGGACTATCAAATAAGACCAAAGGAACCATAGTCACCGCCCTGCCAAGATCTTTCCACATTTTTTGCATGTTACTGATAAAGACCTAGAATTTCGCCCGATTCCCATATTTTCGTGTGCTATACCCACGCATTCCGAGTGGTCCCAAGAGCCGCGGACCCCGATCGCCTAAAATTTTTCAGGGCAATCAAATACGACCTAAGGAACCATATTATCCGCCCTGCCATGATCGTTCCTTATTTTTTGCGTTTTTCGGCCAAACAACTAGAATTCCGCGCGATTCCCATATTTTTGTGTGTTATAGCCCACGCCTTCCGAGGGGTCCCGGGACCTCCGGACCCCGATCGCCTAAAAATTTTCTGGACTATCAAATACGACCTAAGGAACCATAGTATCCGCCCCGCCATGATCGTTCCTCATTTTTTGCGTTTTTCGGCCAAAAACCTAGAATTTCGCCCAATTCACATATTTTCGTGCGCTATACCCACGCATTCCGAGTGGTCCCAAGAGACGCGGACCTCTATCACCTAAAATTTTTTAGGACTATCAAATAAGACATAAGGAACCATAGTCACCGCCCAGCCTTGATCGTTCCTAGTTTTTTCCGTTTTTCGGCCAAAACACTAGAATTCCGCGCGATTCCCATATTTTCGTGTCCTATAGTCCACTCCTTCCAAGTGAACCCGGGAACTCCGTACCCCTATCGCCTAAAATTTTTCCGGACTATCAAATACGACCTAAGGAACCATAGTCACCGCCCAGCCATGATCATTCCTCATTTGTTGCGTTTTTCGGCCAAAAAACTAGAATTCCGCCCGATTATAATATTTTTGTGTGCTATTGCCCACCCTTCCAAGTGGTTCCGGAACCCCAGGACGCCGATCGCCTAAAATTTTTCCGGACTATCAAATACGACCTAAGGAACCATAGTCACCGCCCAGCCTTGATCATTCCTCATTTGATGCGTTTTTCGGCCAAAAAACTAGAATTCCGCCCGATTACAATATTTTTGTGTGCTATTGCCCACCCTTCCAAGTGGTTCCGGAACCCCAGGACCCCGATCGCCTAAAATTTTTCCGGACTATCAAATACGACCTAAGGTACCATAGTCACCGCCCCACCATGATCGTTCCAAATGCTTTGCATTTTTCGGCCAAAAAACTAGAACTCCGTGCGATTTGCATATTTTCGTGTGCTATAGCTTACGCCTTCCGAGTGCTCTCGGGAGCCGTGGACCCCGATCGCCTAAAATTTTCCAGGCCATCAAATACGACCTAAGGAACCATAGTCACCGCCCCGCCATGATCATTCCTCATTTATTGCGTTTTTCGGCCAAAAAACTAGAATTCCGCTCGATTACCATATTTTTGTGTGCCCCACGCCTTCCGAGTGGGCTAGGCCGCCGGACTCGGATCGCCTAAAATATTTTCGGGCCATCAATTAGGACCTAAGGAACCATAGTCACCGCCTCGCCATGATCGTTCCTTATGTTTTGCATTTTTTGCATTTTTGGCCAAAAAACTAGAATTCTGCTCGATTACCATATTTTTACGTGCTATTGCCCAAGCCTTCCGAGTGGGCCGGGCCGCCGGACTCGGATCGCCTAAAAAATTTTCGGGCCATCAATTAGGACATAAGGAACCATAGTCACCGCCTCGCCATGATCGTTTCTCATTTTTTGCATTTTTGGCCAAAAAACTAGAATTCCGCCCGATTCCCATTTTTTTGGCTATCGCCCACGCCTTCCGAGTGGGTCGGGCCCCCCGGAGCCGGATCGCCTAAAAATTTTCCGGACTATCAAATATGACCTAAGGAACCATTGTCACCGCCCCGCCATGATCGTTCCTAGTATTTTGCGTTTTTCAGCCAAAAAACTTGAATTCCGCGCGATTTCCATATTTTCGTGTGCTTTAGCCCACGCCTTCCAAGGGGTCCCGAGAACCCCGAACCCCGATCGCCTAAAAATTTTCCAGGCCACAAAATACGACCTAAGGAACCATAGTAACCACCCCGCCATGATCGTTCCTCATTTTTTGCGTTTTTCGGCCAAACAACTAGAATTCCGCGCGATTCCCATATTTTCGTGTCCTATAGCCCACTCCTTCCAAGTGAACCCGGGAACTCCGGACCCCTATCGCCTAAAATTTTTCCGGACTATCAAATACGACCTAAGGAACCATAGTCACCGCCCAGCCATGATCATTCCTCATTTGTTGCGTTTTTCGACCAAAAAACTAGAATTCCGCCCGATTACAATATTTTTGTGTGCTATTGCCCACCCTTCCAAGTGGTTCCGGAACCCCAGGACGCCGATCGCCTAAAATTTTTCCGGACTATCAAATACGACCTAAGGAACCATAGTCACCGCCCAGCCTTGATCATTCCTCATTTGTTGCGTTTTTCGGCCAAAAAACTAGAATTCCGCCCGATTACAATATTTTTGTGTGCTATTGCCCACCCTTCCAAGTGGTTTCCGGAACCCCAGGACCCCGATCGCCTAAAATTTTTCCGGACTATCAAATACGACCTAAGGTACCATAGTCACCGCCCCACCATGATCGTTCCAAATGCTTTGCATTTTTCGGCCAAAAAACTAGAACTCCGTGCGATTTGCATATTTTCCTGTGCTATAGCTTACGTCTTCCGAGTGGTCTTGGGAGCCGTGGACCCCGATCGCCTAAAATTTTCCGGGCCATCAAATACGACCTAAGGAACCATAGTCACCGCCCCGCCATGATCATTCCTCATTTATTGCATTTTTCGACCAAAAAACTAGAATTCCGCTCGATTACCATATTTTTGTGTGCCCCACGCCTTCCGAGTGGGCTAGGCCGCCGGACTCGGATCGCCTAAAAAATTTTCGGGCCATCAATTAGGACCTAAGGAACCATAGTCACCGCCTCGCCATGATCGTTCCTTATGTTTTGCATTTTTTGCATTTTTGGCCAAAAAACTAGAATTCTGCTCGATTACCATATTTTTGCGTGCTATTGCCCAAGCCTTCCGAGTGGGCCAGGCCGCCGGACTCGGATCGCCTAAAAAATTTTCGGGCCATCAATTAGGACATAAGGAACCATAGTCACCGCCTCGCCATGATCGTTTCTCATTTTTTGCATTTTTGGCCAAAAAACTAGAATTCCGCCCGATTCCCATTTTTTTGGCTATCGCCCACGCCTTCCGAGTGGGTCGGGCCCCCCGGAGCCGGATCGCCTAAAAATTTTCCGGACTATCAAATATGACCTAAGGAACCATAGTCACCGCCCCGCCATGATCGTTCCTAGTATTTTGCGTTTTTCAGCCAAAAAACTAGAATTCCGCGCGATTTCCATATTTTCGTGTGCTTTAGCCCACGCCTTCCAAGGGGTCCCGGGAATCCCGAACCCCGATCGCCTAAAAATTTTCCAGGCCACAAAATACGACCTAAGGAACCATAGTAACCACCCCGCCATGATCGTTCCTCATTTTTTGCGTTTTTCGGCCAAACAACTAGAATTCCGCGCGATTCCCATATTTTTGTGTGTTATAGTCCACGCCTTCCGAGTGGTCCCGGGACCTCCTGACCCCTATCGCCTAAAATTTTTCCGGACTATCAAATACGACCTAAGGAACCATAGTCACCGCCCAGCCATGATCATTCCTCATTTGTTGCGTTTTTCGGCCAAAAAACTAGAATTCCGCCCGATTACAATATTTTTGTGTGCTATTGCCCACCCTTCCAAGTGGTTCCGGGACCCCCGGACCCCGATCGCCTAAAATTTTTCCGGGCCATCAAATACGACCTAAGGAACCATAGTAACCGCCCCGCCATCATCGTTTCTCATTTGTTGCGTTTTTCGGCCAAAAAACTAGAATTTCGCCCGATTACAATATTTTTGTGTGCTATTGCCCACCCTTCCAAGTGGTTCCGGAACCCCAGGACCCCGATCGCCTAAAATTTTTCCGGACTATCAAATACGACCTAAGGTACCATAGTCACCGCCCCACCATGATCGTTCCAAATGCTTTGCATTTTTCGGCCAAAAAACTAGAACTCCGTGCGATTTGCATATTTTCGTGTGCTATAGCTTACGCCTTCCGAGTGGCCTCGGGAGCCGTGGACCCCGATCGCCTAAAATTTTTCGGGCCATCAAATACGACCTAAGGAACCATAGTCACCGCCCCGCCATGATCATTCCTCATTTATTGCGTTTTTCGACCAAAAAACTAGAATTCCGCTCGATTACCATATTTTTGTGTGCCCCACGCCTTCCGAGTGGGCTAGGCCGCCGGACTCGGATCGCCTAAAAAATTTTCGGGCCATCAATTAGGACCTAAGGAACCATAGTCACCGCCTCGCCATGATCGTTCCTTATGTTTTGCATTTTTTGCATTTTTGGCCAAAAAACTAGAATTCTGCTCGATTACCATATTTTTGCGTGCTATTGCCCAAGCCTTCCGAGTGGGCCGGGCCGCCGGACTCGGATCGCCTAAAATATTTTCAGGCCATCAATTAGGACATAAGGAACCATAGTCACCGCCTCGCCATGATCGTTTCTCATTTTTTGCATTTTTGGCCAAAAAACTAGAATTCCGCCCGATTCCAATTTTTTTGGCTATCGCCCACGCCTTCCGAGTGGGTCGGGCCCCCCGGAGCCGGATCGCCTAAAAATTTTCCGGACTATCAAATATGACCTAAGGAACCATAGTCACCGCCCCGCCATGATCGTTCCTAGTATTTTGCGTTTTTCAGCCAAAAAACTAGAATTCCGCGCGATTTCCATATTTTCGTGTGCTTTAGCCCACGCCTTCCAAGGGGTCCCGGGAATCCCGAACCCCGATCGCCTAAAAATTTTCCAGGCCACAAAATATGACCTAAGGAACCATAGTAACCACCCCGCCATGATCGTTCCTCATTTTTTGCGTTTTTCGGCCAAACAACTAGAATTCCGCGCGATTCCCATATTTTTGTGTGTTATAGCCCACGCCTTCCGAGTGGTCCCGGGACCTCCTGACCCCTATCGCCTAAAATATTTTCGGACTATCAAATACGACCTCAGGAACCATAGTATCCGCCCCGCCATGATCGTTCCTCATTGTTTGCATTTTTCGGCCAAACAACTAGAATTTCGCCCGATTTCCATATTTTCGTGTGCTATACCCACGCATTCCGAGTGGTCCCAAGAGACGCGGACCCCTATCGCGTAAAATTTTTTCGGACTATCAAATAAGACCTAAGGAACCATAGTCACCTCCCAGCCATGATCGTTCCTAGTTTTTTCCGTTTTTCGGCCAAAAAACTAGAATTCCGCGCGATTCCCATATTTTCGTGTCCTATAGCCCATGCCTTCCAAGTGAACCCGGGAACTCCGGACCCCTATCGCCAAAAATTTTTCAGGACTATCAAATACGACCTAAGGAACCATAGTCACCGCCCAGCCATGATCATTCCTCATTTGTTGCGATTTTCGGCCAAAAAACTAGAATTCCGCCCGATTACAATATTTTTGCGTGCTATTGCCCACCCTTCCAAGTGGTTCCGGGACCCCCGGACCACGATCGCCTAAAATTTTTCCGGGCCGTCAAATATGACCTAAGGAACCATAGTAACCGCCCCGCGATCATCGTTTCTCATTTTTTGCATTTTTCGGCCAAAAAACTGGAATTACGCCCGATTCCCATATTTTCGTGTGCTATACCCACGCCTTCCAAGGGGTCCCGGGAAACCCGAACCCCGATCGCCTAAAAATTATCTGGGCCATCAAATACGACCTAAGGAACCATAGTAACCACCCCGCCATGATCGTTCCTTATTTTTTGCGTTTTTCGGCCAAACAACTAGAATTCCGCGCGATTCCTATATTTTTGTGTGTTATAGCCCACGCCTTCCGAGTGGTCCCGGGACCTCCGGACCCCTATCGCCTAATATTTTTCCGGACTATCAAATAAGACCAAAGGAACCATAGTCACCGCCCTGCCAAGATCTTTCCATATTTTTTGCATGTTACTGATAAAGACCTAGAATTTCGCCCGATTCCCATATTTTCGTGTGCTATACCCACGCATTCTGAGTGGTCCCAAGAGTCGCGGACCCCGATCGCCTAAAAATTTTCAGGGCAATCAAATACGACCTAAGGAACCATGTTATCCGCCCTGCCATGATCGTTCCTTATTTTTTTGCGTTTTTCGGCCAAACAACTAGAATTCCGCGCGATTCCCATATTTTTGTGTGTTATAGCCCACGCCTTCCGAGGGGTCCCAGGACCTCCGGACCCCGATCGCCTAAAAATTTTCTGGACTATCAAATACGACCTAAGGAACCATAGTATCCGCCCCGCTATGATCGTTCCTCATTTTTTGCGTTTTTCGGCCAAAAACCTAGAATTTCGCCCAATTCACATATTTTCGTGCGCTATACCCACGCATTCCGAGTGGTCCCAAGAGACGCGGACCTCTATCACCTAAAATTTTTTAGGACTATCAAATAAGACATAAGGAACCATAGTCACTGCCCAGCCTTGATCGTTCCTAGTTTTTTCCGTTTTTCGGCCCAAACACTAGAATTCCGCGCGATTCCCATATTTTCGTGTCCTATAGTCCACTCCTTCCAAGTGAACCCGGGAACTCCGTACCCCTATCGCCTAAAATTTTTCCGGACTATCAAATACGACCTAAGGAACCATAGTCACCGCCCAGCCATGATCATTCCTCATTTGTTGCATTTTTCGGCCAAAAAACTAGAATTCCGCCCGATTACAATATTTTTGTGTGCTATTGCCCACCCTTCCAAGTGGTTCCGGAACCCCCGGACCCCGATCGACTAAAAATTTTTCGGGCCGTCAAATACGACCTAAGGAACCATAGTAACCGCCCCGCGATCATCGTTTCTCATTTTTTGCATTTTTCGGCCAAAAAACTAGAATTACGCCCGATTCCCATATTTTCGTGTGCTATACCCACGCCTTCCAAGTGGTCCGGGGAGCCGCGGACCCCGATCGCCTAAAATTTTTCCGGACTATCAAATACGACCTAAGGTACCATAGTCACCGCCCCACCATGATCGTTCCAAATGCTTTGCATTTTTCGGCCAAAAAACTAGAACTCCGTGCGATTTGCATATATTCGTGTGCTATACCTTACGCCTTCCGAGTGGTCTCGGGAGCCGTGGACCCCGATCGCCTAAAATTTTCCGGGCCATCAAATACGACCTAAGGAACCATAGTCACCGCCCCGCCATGATCGTTCCTCATTTATTGCGTTTTTCGGCCAAAAAACTAGAATTCCGCTCGATTACCATATTTTTGTGTGCCCCACGCCTTTCGAGTGGGCTAGGCCGCCGGACTCGGATCGCCTAAAAAATTTTCGGGCCATCAATTAGGACCTAAGGAACCATAGTCACCGCCTCGCCATGATCGTTCCTTATGTTTTGCATATTTTGCATTTTTGGCCAAAAAATTAGAATTCTGCTCGATTACCAAATTTTTGCGTGCTATTGCCCAAGCCTTCCGAGTGGGCCGGGCCACCGGACTCGGATCGCCTAAAAAATTTTCGGGCCATCAATTAGGACATAAGGAACCATAGTCACCGCCTCGCCATGATCGTTTCTCATTTTTTGCATTTTTGGCCAAAAAACTGGAATTCCGCCCGATTCCCATTTTTTTGGCTATCGCCCACGCCTTCCGAGTGGGTCGGGCCCCCCGGAGCCGGATCGCCTAAAAATTTTTCAGACTATCAAATATGACCTAAGGAACCATAGTCACCGCCCCGCCATGATCGTTCCTAGTATTTTGCGTTTTTCAGCCAAAAAACTAGAATTCCGCGCGATTTCCATATTTTCGTGTGCTTTAGCCCACGCCTTCCAATGGGTCCCGGAAACCCCGAACCCCGATCGCCTAAAAATTTTCCGGGCCATCAAATATGACCTAAGGAACCATAGTAACCACCCCGCCATGATCGTTCCTCATTGTTTGCGTTTTTCGGCCAAACAACTAGAATTCCGCGCGATTCCCATATTTTTGTGTGTTATAGCCCACGCCTTCCGAGTGGTCCCGGGACCTCCTGACCCCTATCGCCTAAAATTTTTTCGGACTATCAAATACGACCTAAGGAACCATAGTATCCGCCCCGCCATGATCGTTCCTCATTTTTTGCGTTTTTCGGCCAAACAACTAGAATTCCGCGCGATTCCCATATTTTTGTGTGTTATAGCCCACGCCTTCCGAGTGGTCCCGGGACCTCCGGACCCCTATCGCCTAATATTTTTCCGGACTATCAAATAAGACCAAAGGAACCATAGTCACCGCCCTGCCAAGATCTTTCCACATTTTTTGCATGTTACTGAAAAAGACCTAGAATTTCGTCCGATTCCCATATTTTCGTGTGCTATACCCCTGCATTCCGAGTGGTCCCAAGAGCCGCGGACACCCGATCTCCTAAAATATTTCCGGGCAATCAAATACGACCTAAGGAACCATATTATCCGCCATGCATGATCGTTCCTTATTTTTTTTATTTTTCGGCCAAACAACTAGAATTCCGCGCGATTCCCATATTTTTGTGTGTTATAGCCCACGCCTTCTGAGGGGTCCCGGGACCTCTGGACCCCGATCGCCTAAAAAGTTTCCGGACTATCAAATATGACCTAAGGAACCATAGTATCCGCCCCGCCATGATCGTTCCTCATTTTTTGCATTTTTCGGCCAAACAACTAGAATTTCGCCCGATTTCCATATTTTCGTGTGCTATACCCACGCATTCCGAGTGGTCCCAAGAGACGCGGACCCCTATCGCCTAAAATTTTTCCGGACTATCAAATAAGACCTAAGGAACCATAGTCACCTCCCAGCCATGATCGTTCCTAGTTTTTTCCGTTTTTCGGCCAAAAAACTAGAATTCCGCACGATTCCCATATTTTCGTGTCCTATAGTCCACGCCTTCTAAGTGAACCCGGGAACTCCAGACCCCTATCGCCTAAAATTTTTCAGGACTATCAAATACGACCTAAGGAACCATAGTCACCGCCCAGCCATGATCATTCCTTATTTGTTGTGATTTTCGGCCATAAAACTAGAGTTTCACCCGATTACAATATTTTTGCGTGCTATTGCCCACCCTTCCAAGTGGTTCCGTGACCCCCGGACCCCGATCGCCTAAAATATTTCCGGGCCGTCAAATACGACCTAAGGAACCATAGTAACCACCCCACGATCATCGTTTCTCATTTTTTGCATTTTTCGGCCAAAAAACTAGAATTACGCCCGATTCTCATATTTTCGTGTGCTATACCCATGCCTTCCAAGTGGTCCGGGGAGTCGCGGACCCCGATCACCTAAAATTTTTCCGGACTATCAAATACGACCTAAGGTACCATAGTCACCGCCCCACCATGATCGTTCCAAATGCTTTGCATTTTTCGGCCAAAAAACTAGAACTCCGCGCGATTTGCATATATTCATGTTCTATAACTTACGCCTTCCGAGTGGTCCCGGGAGCCGTGGACCCCGATCGCCTAAAATTTTTCGGGCCATCAAATACGACCTAAGGAACCATAGTCATCGCCCCTCCATGATCGTTCCTCATTTATTATGTTTTTCGGCCAAAAAACTAGAATTCTGCTCGATGACCATATTTTTGTGTGCTATTGCCCACGCCTTCCGAGTGGGCCAGGGCGCCGGACTCGGATCGCCTAAAATATTTTCGGGCCATCAATTACGACCTAAGGAACCATAGTCACCGTCTCGCCATGATCGAGCCTCATGTTTTGCATTTTTTGCATTTTTGGCCAAAAAACTATAATTCTGCTCGATTACCATATTTTTGTGTGCTATTGCCCACGCCTTCCGAGTGGGCCGGGCCGCCGGACTCGGATCGCCTAAAAAAATTTCGGGCCATCAATTAGGACCCATCTAAGGAACCATAGTCACCGCCTCGCCATGATTGTTTCTCATTTCTTGTATTTTTTGGCCAAAAAACAAGAATTCCGCCCGATTCCCATATTTTTGTGTGCTATCGCCCACGCCTTCCGAGTCGGTCGGGCCCCCCGGAGCCGGATCGCCTAAAAATTTTCCGGACTATCAAATACGACCTAAGGAACCATAGTCACCGCCCCGCTATGATCATTCCTAGTCTTTTGCCTTTTTCAGCCAAAAAACTAGAATTCCGCGCGATTTCCATATTTTCGTGTGCTTTGGCCCACGCCTTCCAAGGGGTCCCGGGAACCCCGAACCCCGATCGCCTAAAAATTTTCCGGGCCATCAAATACGACCTAAGGAACCATAGTAACCACGCTGCCATGATCTTTCCTCATTTTTTGCGTTTTTCGGCCAAACAACTAGAATTCCGCCCGATTTCCATATTTTCGTGTGCTATACCCACGCATTCCGAGTGGTCCCAAGAGACGCGGACCCCTATCGCCTAAAATTTTTCCGGACTATCAAATAAGACCTAAGGAACCATAGTCACCTCCCAGCCATGATCGTTCCTAGTTTTTTCCGTTTTTCGGCCAAAAAACTAGAATTCTGCGCGATTCTCATATTTTCGTGTCCTATAGCCCACGCCTTCCAAGTGAACCCGGGAACTCCGGACCCCTATCGCCTAAAATTTTTCAGGACTATCAAATACGACCTAGGAACCATAGTCACCGCCCAGCCATGATCATTCCTCATTTGTTACGATTTTCGGCCAAAAAACTAGAATTCCGCCCGATTACAATATTTTTGTGTGCTATTGCCCACCCTTCCAAGTGGTTCCGGGACCCCCGGACTCCGATCGCCTAAAATTTTTTCGGGCCATCAAATACGACCTAAGGAACCATAGTAACCGCCCCGCGATCATCGTTTCTCATTTTTTGCATTTTTCGACCAAAAAACTAGAATTACGCCCGATTTCCATATTTTCGTGTGCTATACCCACCCCTTCCAAGTGGTCTGGGGAGCCGCGGACCCCTATCGCCTAAAATTTTTCCGGACTATCAAATAAGACCTAAGGAACCATAGTCACCGCCCAGCCATGATCGTTCCTAGTTTTTTCCGTTTTTCGGCCAAAAAACTAGAATTCCGCACGATTCCCATATTTTCGTGTCCTATAGCCCACGCCTTCCAAGTGAACCCGGGAACTCCGGACCCCTATCGCCTAAAATTTTTCAGGACTATCAAATACGACCTAAGGAACCATAGTCACCGCCCAGCCATGATCATTCCTCATTTGTTGCGATTTTCGGCCAAAAAACTAGAATTCCACCCGATTACAATATTTTTGCATGCTATTGCCCACCCTTCCAAGTGGTTCCGGGACCCCCGGACCCCGATCGCCTAAAATTTTTTCGGGCCATCAAATACGACCTAAGGAACCATAGTAACCGCCCCGCGATCATCGTTTCTCATTTTTTGCATTTTTCGGCCAAAAAACTAGAATTACGCCCGATTTCCATATTTTCGTGTGCTATACCCACGCCTTCCAAGTGGTCCGGGGAGCCGCGGACCCCTATCGCCTAAAATTTTTCCGGACTATCAAATAAGACCTAAGGAACCATAGTCACCGCCCCGCTATGATCGTTCCTAGTCTTTTGCCTTTTTCAGCCAAAAAACTAGAATTCCGCGCGATTTTCATATTTTCGTGTGCTTTAGCCCACGCCTTCCAAGGGGTCCCGGGAACCCCGAACCCCGATCGCCTAAAAATTTTTCGGGCCATCAAATACGACCTAAGGAACCATAGTAACCACGCTGCCATGATCTTTCCTCATTTTTTTTTGCGTTTTTCGGCCAAACAACTAGAATTCCGCGCGATTCCCATATTTTTGTGTGTTATAGCCCACGCCTTCCGAGTGGTCCCGGGACCTCCGGACCCCGATCGCCTAAAAATTTTCCGAACTATCAAATACGACCTATGGAACCATAGTATCCGCCCCGCCATGATCATTCCTCATTTTTTGAGTTTTTCGGCCATACAACTAGAATTCCGCCCGATTACAATATTTTTGTGTGCTATTGCCCACCCTTCCAAGTGGTTCCGGGACCCCCGGACCCCGATCGCCTATAATTTTTCCGGGTCGTCAAATACGACCTAAGGAACCATAGTAACCGCCTTGCGATCATCGTTTCTCATTTTTTGCATTTTTCGGCCAAAAAACTAGAATTACGCCCGATTCCCATATTTTCTTGTGCTATACCCACGCCTTCCAAGTGGTCTGGGGAGCCGCGGACCCCTATCGCCTAAAATTTTTCCGGACTATCAAATAAGACCTAAGGAACCATAGTCACCTCCCAGCCATGATCGTTCCTAGTTTTTTCCGTTTTTCGGCCAAATAACTAGAATTCTGCGCGATTCGCATATTTTCGTGTCCTATAGCCCACGCCTTCCAAGTGAACCCGGGAACTCCGGACCCCTATCGCCTAAAATTTTTCCAGACTATCAAATACGACCTAAGGAACAATAGTCACCGCCCAGCCATGATCATTCCTCATTTGTTGCGATTTTCGGCCAAAAAACTAGAATTCCGCCCGATTACAATATTTTTGTGTGCTATTGCCCACCCTTCCAAGTGGTTCCGGGACCCCCGGACCCCGATCGCCTAAAATTTTTCCGGGACGTCAAATACGACCTAAGGAACCATAGTAACCGCCCCGCGATCATCGTTTCTCATTTTTTGCATTTTTCGGCCAAAAAACTAGAATTACGCCCGATTCCCATATTTTCGTGTGCTATACCCACGCCTTCCAAGTGGTCCGGGGAGTCGCGGACCCCGATCACCTAAAATTTTTCCGGACTATCAAATACGACCTAAGGTACCATAGTCACCGCCCAGCCATGATCATTCCTCATTTGTTGCGATAGTTCCTCATTCTGAGTGGTCCCAATAGCCGCGGACCCCGATCTCCTAAAATATTTCCGGGCAATCAAATACGATCTAAGGAACCATATTATCCGCCCTGCCATGATCGTTCCTTATTTTTTTTATTTTTCGGCCAAACAACTAGAATTCCGCGCGATTCCCATATTTTTGTGTGTTATAGCCCACGCCTTCTGAGGGGTCCCGGGACCTCTGGACCCCGATCGCCTAAAAAGTTTTCGGACTATCAAATACGACCTAAGGAACCATAGTATCCGCCCCGCCATGATCGTTCCTCATTTTTTGCATTTTTCGGCCAAACAACTAGAATTTCGCCCGATTTCCATATTTTCGTGTGCTATACCCACGCATTCCGAGTGGTCCCAAGAGACGCGGACCCCTATCGCCTAAAATTTTTCCGGACTATCAAATAAGACCTAAGGAACCATAGTCACCTCCCAGCCATGATCGTTCCTAGTTTTTTCCGTTTTTCGGCCAAAAAACTAGAATTCCGCGCGATTCCCATATTTTCGTGTCCTATAGTCCACGCCTTCCAAGTGAACCCGGGAACTCCAGACCCCTATCGCCTAAAATTTTTCAGAAATATCAAATACGACCTAAGGAACCCTAGTCACCGCCCAGCCATGATCATTCCTCATTTGTTGCGATTTTCGGCAAAAAAACTAGAATTCCGCCCAATTACAATATTTTTGCGTGCTATTGCCCACCCTTCCAAGTGGTTCCGGGACCCCCGGACCCCGATCGCCTAAAATATTTCCGGGCCGTCATATACGACCTAAGGAACCATAGTAACCGCCCCACGATCATCGTTTCTCATTTTTTGCATTTTTCGGCCAAAAAACTAGAATTACGCCCGATTCTCATATTTTCGTGTGCTATACCTATGCCTTCCAAGTGGTCCGGGGAGTCGCGGACCCCGATCACCTAAAATTTTTCCGGACTATCAAATACGACCTAAGGTACCATAGTCACCGCCCCACCATGATCGTTCCAAATGCTTTGCATTTTTCGGCCAAAAAACTAGAACTCCGCGCGATTTGCATATTTTCATGTGCTATAGCTTACGCCTTCCGAGTGGTCCCGGGAGCCGTGGACCCCGATCGCCTAAAATTTTTCGGGCCATCAAATACGACCTAAGGAACCATAGTCATCGCCCCTCCATGATCGTTCCTCATTTATTACGTTTTTCGGCCAAAAAACTAGAATTCTGCTCGATTACCATATTTTTGTGTGCTATTGCCCACGCCTTCCGAGTGGGCCTGGGCGCCGGACTCGGATCGCCTAAAATATTTTCGGGCCATCAATTACGACCTAAGGAACCATAGTCACCGTCTCGCCATGATCGAGCCTCATGTTTTGCATTTTTTGCATTTTTGGCCAAAAAACTAGAATTCTGCTCGATTACCATATTTTTGTGTGCTATTGCCCACGCCTTCCGAGTGGGCCTGGCCGCTGGACTCGGATCGCCTAAAAAAATTTCGGGCCATCAATTAGGACCTAAGGAACCATAGTCACCGCCTCGCCATGATTGTTTCTCATTTTTTGCATTTTTTGGCCAAAAAACTAGAATTCCGCCCGATTCCCATATTTTTGTGTGCTATCGCCCACGCCTTCCGACTCGGTCGGGCCCCCCAGAGCCGGATCGCCTAAAAATTTTCCGGACTATCAAATACGACCTAAGGAATCGTTCCTAGTCTTTTGCCTTTTTCAGCCAAAAAACTAGAATTCCGCGCGATTTCCATATTTTCGTGTGCTTTAGCCCACGCCTTCCAAGGGGTCCCGGGAACCCCGAACCCCGATCGCCTAAAAATTTTCCTGGCCATCAAATACGACCTAAGGAACCATAGTAACCACGCTGCCATGATCTTTCCTCATTTTTTGCATTTTTCGGCCAAACAACTAGAATTCCACGCGATTCCCATATTTTTGTGTGTTATAGCCCACGCCTTCCGAGTGGTCCCTGGACCTCCTGACCCCTATCGCCTAAATTTTTTCCGGACTATCAAATACGACCTAAGGAACCATTGTATCCGCCCCGCCATGATCGTTCCTCATTTTATGCATTGTTCGGCCAGACAACTAGAATTCCGCGCGATTCCCATATTTTTGTGTGTTATAACCCACGCCTTTCGAGTGGTCCCAGGACCTCCGGACCCCTATCGCCTAATATTTTTCCGGACTATCAAATAAGACCAAAGGAACCATAGTCACCGCCCTGCCAAGATCTTTCCACATTTTTTGCATGTTACTGAAAAAGACCTAGAATTTCGCCCGATTCCCATATTTTCGTGTGCTATACCCACGCATTCCGAGTTGTCCCAAGAGCCGCGGACCCCGATCGCCTAAAAATTTTGGGGGCAATCAAATACGTCCTAAGGAACCATATTATCCGCCATGCCATGATTGTTCCTTATTTTTTGCGTTTTTCGGCCAAACAACTAGAATTCCTCGCGATTCCCATATTTTTGTGTGTTATAGCCCACGCCATCCGAGGGGTCCCGGGACCTCCGGACCCCGATCGCCTAAAAATTTTCCGAACTATCAAATATGACCTATGGAACCATAGTATCCGCCCCGCCATGATCGTTCCTCATTTTTTGAGTTTTTCGGCCAAAAAACTAGAATTCCGCCCGATTACAATATTTTTGTGTGCTATTGCCCACCCTTCCAAGTGGTTCCGGGACCCCCGGACCCCGATCGCCTATAATTTTTTCGGGTCGTCAAATACGACCTAAGGAACCATAGTAACCGCCTTGCGATCATCGTTTCTCATTTTTTGCATTTTTCGGCCAAAAAACTAGAATTACGCCCGATTCCCATATTTTCGTGTGCTATACCCATGCCTTCCAAGTGGTCCGGGGAGCCGCGGACCCCTATCGCCTAAAATTTTTCCGGACTATCAAATAAGACCTAAGGAACCATAGTCACCTCCCAGCCATGATCGTTCCTAGTTTTTTCCGTATTTCGGCCAAAAAACTAGAATTCTGCGCGATTCTCATATTTTCGTGTCCTATAGCCCACGCCTTCCAAGTGAACCCGGGAACTCCGGACCCCTATCGCCTAAAATTTTTCAGGACTATCAAATACGACCTAGGAACCATAGTCACCGCCCAGCCATGATCATTCCTCATTTGTTGCGATTTTCGGCCAAAAAACTAGAATTCCGCCCGATTACAATATTTTTGTGTGCTATTGCCCACCCTTCCAAGTGGTTCTGGGACCCCCGGACTCCGATCGCCTAAAATTTTTCCGGGCCGTCAAATACGACCTAAGGAACCATAGTAACCGCCCCGCGATCATCGTTTCTCATTTTTTGCATTTTTCGGCCAAAAAACTAGAATTACGCCCGATTTCCATATTTTCGTGTGCTATACCCACGCCTTCCAAGTGGTCCGGGGAGCCGCGGACCCCTATCGCCGAAAATTTTTCCGGACTATAAAATAAGACCTAAGGAACCATAGTCACCTCCCAGCCATGATCGTTCCTAGTTTTTTCCGTTTATCGGCCAAAAAACTAGAATTCCGCGCGATTCCCATATTTTCGTGTCCTATAGCCCACGCCTTCCAAGTGAACCCGGGAACTCCGGACCCCTATCGCCTAAAATATTTCAGGACTATCAAATACGACCTAAGGAACCATAGTCACTGCCCAGCCATGATCATTCCTCATTTGTTGTGATTTTCGGCCAAAAAACTAGAATTCCGCCCGATTACAATATTTTTGTGTGCTATTGCCCACCCTTCCAAGTGGTTCCGGGACCCCCGGACCCCGATCGCCTAAAATTTTTCCGGGACGTCAAATACGACCTAAGGAACCATAGTAACCGCCCCGCGATCATCGTTTCTCATTTTTTGCATTTTTCGGCCAAAAAACTAGAATTACGCCCGATTCCCATATTTTTCGTGTGCTATACCCACGCCTTCCAAGTGGTCCGGGGAGCCGCGGACCCTGTTTGCCTAAAATTTTTCCGGACTATCAAATACGACCTAAGGTACCATAGTCACCGCCCCACCATGATCGTTCCAAATGCTTTGCATTTTTCGGCCAAAAAACTAGAACTCCGCGCGATTTGCATATTTTCATGTGCTATAGCTTACGCCTTCCGAGTGGTCCCGGGAGCCGTGGACCCCGATCGCCTAAAATTTTTCGGGCCATCAAATACGACCTAAGGAACCATAGTCATCGCCCCGCCATGATCGTTCCTCATTTATTACGTTATTCGGCCAAAAAACTAGAATTCTGCTCGATTACCATATTTTTGTGTGCTATTGCCCACGCCTTCCGAGTGGGCCAGGGCGCCGGACTCGGATCGCCTAAAATATTTTCGGGCCATCAATTATGACCTAAGGAACCATAGTCACCGTCTCGCCATGATTGTTCCTCATGTTTTGCATTTTTTGCATTTTTGGCCAAAAAACTAGAATTCTGCTCGATTAGCATATTTTGTGTGCTATTGCCCATGCCTTCCGAGTGGGCCGGGCCGCCGGACTCGGATCGCCTAAAAATATTTCGGGCACTCAATTAGGACCTAAGGAACCATAGTCACCGCCTCGCCATGATTGTTTCTCATTTTTTTGATTTTTTGGCCAAAAAACTAGAATTCCGCCCGATTCCCATATTTTTGTGTGCTATCGCCCACGCCTTCCGAGTGGGTCGGGCCCCCCGGAGCCGGATCGCCTAAAAATTTTCCGGACTATCAAATACCACCTAAGGAACCATAGTCACCGCCGCGCTATGATCGTTCCTAGTCTTTTGCATTTTTCAGCCAAAAAACTAGAATTCCGCGCGATTTCCATATTTTCGTATACTTTAGCCCACGCCTTCCAAGGGGTCCCGGGAACCCCGAACCCCGATCGCCTAAAAATTTTCCGGGCCATCAAATACGACCTAAGGAACCATAGTAACCACGCTGCGATGATCGATCCACATTTTTTGCATTTTTCGGCCAAACAACTAGAATTCCGCGCGATTCCCATATTTTTGTGTGTTATAGCCCACGCCTTCCGAGTGGTCCCGCGACCTCCTGACCCCTATCGCCTAAAATATTTTCGGACTATCAAATACGACCTAAGGAACCATAGTATCCGCCCTGCCATGATCATTCCTCATTTTTTGTGTTTTTCGGCCAGACAACTAGAATTCCGCGCGATTCCCATATTTTTGTGTGTTATAGCCCACGCCTTCCGAGTGGTCCTGAGACCTTCGGACCCCTATCGCCTAATATTTTTCCGGACTATCATATAAGACCAAAGGAACCATAGTCACCGCCCTGCCAAGACCTTTCCACATTTTTTGCATGTTACTGAAAAAGACCTAGAATTTCGTCTGATTCCCATATTTTCGTGTGCTATACCCACACATTCTGAGTGGTCCCAATAGCCGCGGACCCCGATCTCCTAAAATATTTCCGGGCAATCAAATACGACCTAAGGAACCATATAATCCGCCCTGCCATGATCGTTCCTTATTTTTTTTATTTTTCGGCCAAACAACTAGAATTCCGCGCGATTCCCATATTTTTGTGTGTTATAGCCCACGCCTTCTGAGGGGTCCCGGGACCTCTGGACCCCGATCGCCTAAAAAGTTTCCGGACTATCAAATACGACCTAAGGAACCATAGTATCCGCCCCGCCATGATCGTTCCTCATTTTTTGCATTTTTCGGCCAAACAACTAGAATTTCGCCCGATTTCCATATTTTCGTGTGCTATACCCACGCATTCCGAGTGGTCCCAAGAGACGCGGACCCCTATCGCCTAAAATTTTTCCGGACTATCAAATAAGACCTAAGGAACCATAGTCACCTCCCAGCCATGATCGTTCCTAGTTTTTTCCGTTTTTCGGCCAAAAAACTAGAATTCCGCGCGATTCCCATATTTTCGTGTCCTATAGTCCACGCCTTCCAAGTGAACCCGGGAACTCCAGACCCCTATCGCCTAAAATTTTTCAGGACTATCAAATATGACCTAAGGAACCATAGTCACCGCCCAGCCATGATCATTCCTCATTTGTTGCGATTTTCGGCCAAAAAACTAGAATTCCGCCCGATTACAATATTTTTGCGTGCTATTGCCCACCCTTCCAAGTGGTTCCGGGACCCCCGGACCCCGATCGCCTAAAATATTTCCGGGCCGTCAAATACGACCTAAGGAACCATAGTAACCGCCCCGCGATCATCGTTTCTCATTTTTTGCATTTTTCGGCCAAAAAACTAGAATTACGCCCGATTCTCATATTTTCGTGTGCTATACCCACGCCTTCCAAGTGGTCCGGGGAGCCGCGGACCCCGATCGCCTAAAATTTTTCAGGACTATCAAATACGACCTAAGGTACCATAGTCACCGCCCCACCATGATCGTTCCAAATGCTTTGCATTTTTCGGCCAAAAAACTAGAACTCCGCGCGATTTGCATATTTTCATGTTCTATAGCTTACGCCTTCCGAGTGGTCCCAGGAGCCGTGGACCCCGATCGCCTAAAATTTTTCGGGCCATCAAATACAACCTAAGGAACCATAGTCATCGCCCCTCCATGATCGTTCCTCATTTATTACGTTTTTCGGCCAAAAAACTAGAATTCTGCTCGATTACCATATTTTTGTGTGCTATTGCCCACGCCTTCCGAGTGGGCCAGGGCGCCGGACTCGGATCGCCTAAAATATTTTCGGGCCATCAATTACGACCTAAGGAACCATAGTCACCGTCTCGCCATGATCGAGCCTCATGTTTTGCATTTTTTGCATTTTTGGCCAAAAAACTAGAATTCTGCTCGATTACCATATTTTTGTGTGCTATTGCCCACGCCTTCCGAGTGGGCCGGGCCGCTGGACTCGGATCGCCTAAAAAAATTTCGGGCCATCAATTAGGACCTAAGGAACCATAGTCACCGCCTCGCCATGATTGTTTCTCATTTTTTGCATTTTTTGGCCAAAAAACTAGAATTCCGCCCGATTCCCATATTTTTGTGTGATATCGCCCACGCCTTCCGAGTTGGTCGGGCCCCCCGGAGCCGGATCGCCTAAAAATTTTCCGGACTATCAAATACGACCTAAGGAACCATAGTCACCGCCCCGCTATGATCGTTCCTAGTCTTTTGCCTTTTTCAGCCAAAAAACTAGAATTCCGCGCGATTTCCATATTTTCGTGTGCTTTAGCCCACGCCTTCCAAGGGGTCCCGGGAACCCCGAACCCCGATCGCCTAAAAATTTTCCGGGCCATCAAATACGACCTAAGGAACCATAGTAACCACGCTGCCATGATCTTTCCTCATTTTTTGCGTTTTTCGGCCAAACAACTAGAATTCCACGCGATTCCCATATTTTTGTGTGTTATAGCCCACGCCTTCCGAGTGGCCCTTGGACCTCCTGACCCTTATCGCCTAAATTTTTTCCGGACTATCAAATACGACCTAAGGAACCATTGTATCCACCCCACCATGATCGTTCCTCTTTTTTTGCATTTTTCGGCCAAACAACTAGAATTCCGCGCGATTCCCATATTTTTGTGTGTTATAACCCACGCCTTCCGAATGGTCCCGGGACCTCCGGACCCCTATCGCCTAATATTTTTCCGGACTATCAAATAAGACCAAAGGAACCATAGTCACCGCCCTGCCAAGATCTTTCCACATTTTTTGCATGTTACTGAAAAAGACCTAGAATTTCGCCCGATTCCCATATTTTCGTGTGCTATACCCACGCATTCCGAGTTGTCCCAAGAGCCGCGGACCCCGATCGCCTAAAAATTTTGGGGGCAATCAAATACGACCTAAGGAACCATATTATCCGCCCTGCCATGATCGTTCCTTATTTTTTGTATTTTTCGGCCAAACAACTAGAATTCCGCGCGATTCCCATATTTTTGTGTGTTATAGCCCACGCCATCCGAGGGGTCCCGGGACCTCCGGACCCCGATCGCCTAAAAATTTTCCGAACTATCAAATACGACCTATGGAACCATAGTATCCGCCCCGCCATGATCGTTCCTCATTTTTTGAGTTTTTCGGCCAAAAAACTAGAATTCCGCCCGATTACAATATTTTTGTGTGCTATTGCCCACCCTTCCAAGTGGTTCCGGGACCCCCGGACCCCGATCGCCTATAAAATTTTTCCGGGTCGTCAAATACGACCTAAGGAACCATAGTAACCGCCTTGCGATCATCGTTTCTCATTTTTTGCATTTTTCGGCCAAAAAACTAGAATTACGCCCGATTCCCATATTTTCGTGTGCTATACCCACGCCTTCCAAGTGGTCCGGGGAGCCGCGGACCCCTATCACCTAAAATTTTTCCGGACTATCAAATAAGACCTAAGGAACCATTGTCACCTCCCAGCCATGATCGTTCCTAGTTTTTTCCTTTTTTCGGCCAAAAAACTAGAATTCTGCGCGATTCCCATATTTTCGTGTCCTATAGCCCACGCCTTCCAAGTGAACCCGTGAACTCCGGACCCCTATCGCCTAAAATTTTTCAGGACTATCAAATACGACCTAGGAACCATAGTCACCGCCCAGCCATGATCATTCCTCATTTGTTGCGATTTTCGGCCAAAAAACTAGAATTCCGCCCGATTACAATATTTTTGTGTGCTATTGCCCACCCTTCCAAGTGGTTCCGGGACCCCCGGACTCCGATCGCCTAAAATTTTTTCGGGCCGTCAAATACAACCTAAGGAACCATAGTAACCTCCCCGCGATCATCGTTTCTCATTTTTTGCATTTTTCGGCCAAAAAACTATAATTACGCCCGATTTCCATATTTTCGTGTGCTATACCCACGCCTTCCAAGTGGTCCGGGGAGCCGCGGACCCCTATCGCCTAAAATTTATTCGGACTATCAAATAAGACCTAAGGAACCATAGTCACCTCCCAGCCATGATCGTTCCTAGTTTTTTCTGTTTATCGGCCAAAAAACTAGAATTCCGCGCGATTCCCATATTTTCGTGTCCTATAGCCCACGCCTTCCAAGTGAACCCGGGAACTCCGGACCCCTATCGCCTAAAATATTTCAGGACTATCAAATACGACCTAAGGAACCATAGTCACCGCCCAGCCATGATCATTCCTCATTTGTTGCGATTTTCGGCCAAAAAACTAGAATTCCGCCCGATTACAATATTTTTGTGTGCTATTGCCCACCCTTCCAAGTGGTTCCGGGACTCCCAGACCCCGATCGCCTAAAATTTTTCCGGGCCGTCAAATACGACCTAAGGAACCATAGTAACCGCCCCGCGATCATCGTTTCTCATTTTTTGCATTTTTCGGCCAAAAAACTAGAATTACGCCCGATTCCCATATTTTCGTGTGCTATACCCACGCCTTCCAAGTGGTCCGGGGAGTCGCGGACCCCGATCACCTAAAATTTTTCCGGACTATCAAATACGACCTAAGGTACCATAGTCACCGCCCCACCATGATCGTTCCAAATGCTTTGCATTTTTCGGCCAAAAAACTAGAACTCCGCGCGATTTGCATATTTTCATGTGCTATAGCTTACGCCTTCCGAGTGGTCCCGGGAGCCGTGGACCCCGATCGCCTAAAATTTTTCGGGCCATCAAATACGACCTAAAGAACCATAGTCACCGCCCCGCCATGATCGTTCCTCATTTATTACGTTATTCGGCCAAAAAACTAGAATTCTGCTCGATTACCATATTTTTGTGTGCTATTGCCCACGCCTTCCGAGTGGGCCAGGGCGCCGGACTCAGATCGCCTAAAATATTTTCGGGCCATCAATTACGACCTAAGGAACCATAGTCGCCATCTCGCCATGATTGTTCCTCATGTTTTGCATTTTTTGCATTTTTGGCCAAAAAACTAGAATTCTGCTCGATTAGCATATTTTGTGTGCTATTGCCCACGCCTTCCGAGTGGGCCGGGCCGCCGGACTCGGATCGCCTAAAAAATTTTCGGGCCATCAATTAGGACCTAAGGAACCATAGTCACAGCCTCGCCATGATCGTTCCTCATGTTTTGCATTTTTTGGCCAAAAAACTAGAATTCCGCCCGATTCCCATATTTTGTGTGCTATCGCCCACGCCTTCCGAGTGGGTCGGGCCCCCCGGAGCCGGATCGCCTAAAAATTTTCCGGACTATCAAATACGACCTAAGGAACCATAGTCACCGCCCCGCCATGATCGTTCCTAGTCTTTTGCGTTTTTCAGCCAAAAAACTAGAATTCCGCGCGATTTCCATATTTTCGTATGCTTTAGCCCACGCCTTCCAAGAGGTCCCGGGAACCCCGAACCCCGATCGTCTAAAAATTTTCCAGGCCATCAAATACGACCTAAGGAACCATAGTAACCACCCCACCATGATCGTTCCTCAATATTTGCGTTTTTCGGCCAAACAACTAGAATTTCGCCCGATTCCCATATTTTCGTGTGCTATACCCACGCATTCCGAGTGGTCCCAAGAGCCGCGGACCCCGATCGCCTAAAATTTTTCCGGACTATCAAATAAGACCTAAGGAACCATAGTCACCGCCCAGCCATGATCGTTCCTAGTTTTTTCCATTTTTCGGCCAAAAAACTAGAATTCCGCGCGATTCCCATATTTTCGTGTCCTATAGCCCACGCCTTCCAAGTGAACCCGGGAACTCCGGACCCCTATCGCCTAAAATTTTTCCGGACTATCAAATACGACCTAAGGAACCATAGTCACCGCCCAGCCATGATCATTCCTCATTTGTTGTGTTTTTTCGGCCAAAAAACTAGAATTCCGCCCGATTACAATATTTTTGTGTGCTATTGCCCACCCTTCCAAGTGGTTACGGGACCCCCGGACCCCGATCGCCTAAAATTATTCCGGGCCATCAAATACGACCTAAGGAACCATATTAACCGCCCCGCGATCATCGTTTCTCATTTTTTGCATTTTTCGGCCAAAACACTAGAATTACGCCCGATTCCCATATTTTCGTGTGCTATACCCACGCCTTCCAAGTGGTCCGGGGAGCCGCGGACCCCGATCGCCTAAAATTTTTCCGGACTATCAAATATGACCTAAGGTACCATAGTCACCGCCCCACCATGATCGTTCCAAATGCTCTGCATTTTTTGGCCAAAAACTAGAACTCCGCGCGATTTGCATATTTTCATGTGCTATAGCTTACGCCTTCCGAGTGGTCCCGAGAGCCGTGGACCCCGATCGCCTAAAATTTTCCGGGCCATCAAATACGACCTAAGGAACCATAGTCACCGCCCCGCCATGATCGTTCCTCATTTATTGCGTTTTTCGGCCAAAAAGCTAGAATTCCGCTCGATTACCATATTTTTGTGTGCCCCACGCCTTCCGAGTGTGCCGGGCGGCCGGACTCGGATCGCCTAAAAAAATTTTGGTCCATCAATTAGGACCTAAGGAACCATAGTCACCTCCTTGCCATGATCCTTCCTCATGTTTTGCATTTTTTGGTCAAAAAAACTAGAATTCCGCCCGATTCCCATATTTTTGTGTGCTATCGCCCACGCCTTCCGAGTGGGTCTAGCCCCCGGAGCCGGATCGCCTAAAAATTTTCCAGACTATCAAATACGACCTAAGGAACCATAGTCACCGCCCCGCCATGATCGTTCCTAGTCTTTTGCGTTTTTCAGCCAAAAAATGAGAATTCCGCGCGATTTCCATATTTTCGTGTGCTTTAGCCCACGCCTTCAAAGGGGTCCCGGGAACCCCTAACCCAGATCTTCTAAAATTTTTCCGGGCCATCAAATACGACCTAAGGAACTATAGTAACCACCCCGCCATGATCGTTCCTCAATTTTTGCATTTTTCGGCCATACAACTAGAATTTCGCCTGATTCCCATATTTTCGTGTGCTATACCCACGCATTCCGAGTGGTCCCAAGAGCCGCGGACCCTGATCGCCTAAAATTTTTCCGGACTATCAAATATGACCTAAGGAACCATAGTCACCGCCCAACCATGATCATTCCTCATTTGTTGCGTTTTTCGGCCAAAAAACTAGAATTCCGCCCGATTACAATATTTTTGTGTGCTATTGCCCACCCTTCCAAGTGGTTCCGGGACCCCCGGACCCCGATCGCCTAAAATTTTTCCGGGCCGTCAAATACGACCTAAGGAACCATAGTAACCGCCCCGCGATCATCGTTTCTCATTTTTTGCATTTTACGACCAAAAAACTAGAATTAAGCCCGATTCCCATATTTTCGTGTACTATACCCACGCCTTCCAAGTGGTCCGGGGAGCCGCGGACCCCGATCGCCTAAAATTTTTCCGGACTATCAAATACGACCTAAGGTACCATAGTCACCGCCCCACCATGATCGTTCCAAATGCTTTGCATTTTTCGGCCAAAAAATTAGAACTCCGCGCGATTTGCATATTTTCGTGTGCTAGCCTACGCCTTCCGAGTGGTCCCGGGAGCGGTGGACCCCGATCGCCTAAAATTTCCGGGCCATCAAATACGACCTAAGGAACCATAGTCACTGCCCCGCCATGATCGTTCCTCATTTATTGCATTTTTAGGCCAAAAAGCTAGAATTCCGCTCGATTACCATATTTTTGTGTGCCCCACGCCTTCCGAGTGGGCCGGGCCGCCGGACTCGGATCGCCTAAAAAAATTTTGGGGCATCAATTAGGACCTAAGGAACCATAGTCACCGCCTCGCCATGATCGTTCCTCATGTTTTGCATTTTTTGGCCAAAAATCTAGAATTCCGCCCGATTCCCATATTTTTGTGTGCTATCGCCCACGCCTTCCGAGTGGGTCGGGCCCCCCGGAGCCGGATCGCCTAAAAATTTTCCGGATTATCAAATACGACCTAAGAAACCATAGTCACCGCCCCGCTATGATCGTTCCTAGTCTTTTGCATTTTTCAGCCAAAAAACTAGAATTCCGCGCGATTTTCATATTTTCCTATCTTTAGCCCACACCTTCAAAGGGGTCCCGGGAACCCCGAACCCCGATCGTCCAAAAATTTTCCGGGCCATCAAATACGACCTAAGGAACCATAGTAACCACCCCACCATGATCGTTCCTCAATTTTTGCGTTTTTCGGCCAAACAACTAGAATTTCGCCCGATTCCCATATTTTCGTGTGCTATACCCACGCATTCCGAGTGGTCCCAAGAGCCGCGGACCCCGATCGCCTAAAATTTTTCCGGACTATCAAATAAGACCTAAGGAATCATAGTCACCGCCCAACCATGATCGTTCCTAGTTTTTTCCGTTTTTCGGCCAAAAAACTAGAATTCCGCGCGATTCCCATATTTTCGTGTCCTAAAGCCCACGCCTTCCAAGTGAACGCGGGAACTCCGGACCCCTATCGCCTAAAATTTTTCCGGACTATCAAATACGACCTAAGGAACCATAGTCACCGCCCAGCCATGATCATTCCTCATTTGTTGCGTTTGTTCGGCCAAAAAACTAGAATTCCGCCCGATTACAATATTTTTGTGTGCTATTGTCCACCCTTCCAAGTGGTTCCGGGATCCCCGGACCCCGATCGCCTAAAATTTCTCAGGGCAATCAAATACGACCTAAGGAACCATATTAACCGCCCCGCTATCATCGTTTCTCATTTTTTGCATTTTTCGGCCAAAATACTAGAATTACGCCCGATTCCCATATTTTCATGTGCTATACCCACGCCTTCCAAGTGGTCCGGGGAGCCGCGGACCCCGATCGCCTAAAATTTTTTCGGGCCATCAAATACGACCTAAGGAACCATAGTAACCGCCCCGCCATCATCGTTTCTCATTTTTTGCATTTTTCGGCCAAAAAACTAGAATTACGCCCGATTCCCATATTTTCGTGTGCTATACCCACGCCTTCCAAGTGGTCCGGGGAGCCGCGGACCCCGATCGCCTAAAATTTTTCTGGACTATCAAATACGACCTAAGGTACCATAGTCACCGCCCCACCATGATCGTTCCAAATGCTTTGCATTTTTCGGCCAAAAAACTAGAACTCCGCGCGATTTGCATATTTTCGTGTGCTATAGCCTACGCCTTCCGAGTGGTCCCGGGAGCGGTGGACCCCGATCGCCTAAAATTTTCCGGGCCATCAAATACGACCTAAGGAACCATAGTCACCGCCCCGCCATGATTGTTCCTCATTTATTGCATTTTTCCGCCAAAAAGCTAGAATTCCGCTCGAATACCATATTTTTGTGTGCCCCACGCCTTCCGAGTGGGCCGGGCCGCCGGACTCGGATCGCCTAAAAACTTTTTGGGGCATCAATTAGGACCTAAGGAACCATAGTCACCGCCTCGCCATGATCGTTCCTCATGTTTTGCATTTTTTGGCCAAAAATCTAGAATTCCGCCCGATTCCCATATTTTTGTGTGCTATCGCCCACGCCTTCCGAGTGGGTCGGGCCCCCCGGAGCCGGATCGCCTAAAAATTTTCCGGATTATCAAATACGACCTAAGAAACCATAGTCACCGCCCCGCTATGATCGTTCCTAGTCTTTTGCATTTTTCAGCCAAAAAACTAGAATTCCGCGCGATTTTCATATTTTCCTATCTTTAGCCCACACCTTCAAAGGGGTCCCGGGAACCCCGAACCCCGATCGTCCAAAAATTTTCCGGGCCATCAAATACGACCTAAGGAACCATAGTAACCACCCCACCATGATCGTTCCTCAATTTTTGCGTTTTTCGGCCAAACAACTAGAATTTCGCCCGATTCCCATATTTTCGTGTGCTATACCCACGCATTCCGAGTGGTCCCAAGAGCCGCGGACCCCGATCGCCTAAAATTTTTCCGGACTATCAAATAAGACCTAAGGAATCATAGTCACCGCCCAACCATGATCGTTCCTAGTTTTTTCCGTTTTTCGGCCAAAAAACTAGAATTCCGCGCGATTCCCATATTTTCGTGTCCTAAAGCCCACGCCTTCCAAGTGAACGCGGGAACTCCGGACCCCTATCGCCTAAAATTTTTCCGGACTATCAAATACGACCTAAGGAACCATAGTCACCGCCCAGCCATGATCATTCCTCATTTGTTGCGTTTGTTCGGCCAAAAAACTAGAATTCCGCCCGATTACAATATTTTTGTGTGCTATTGTCCACCCTTCCAAGTGGTTCCGGGATCCCCGGACCCCGATCGCCTAAAATTTCTCCGGGCAATCAAATACGACCTAAGGAACCATATTAACCGCCCCGCCATCATCGTTTCTCATTTTTTGCATTTTTCGGCCAAAAAACTAGAATTACGCCCGATTCCCATATTTTCGTGTGCTATACCCACGCCTTCCAAGTGGTCCGGGGAGCCGCGGACCCCGATCGCCTAAAATTTTTTCGGACTATCAAATACGACCTAAGGTACCATAGTCACCGCCCCACCATGATCGTTCCTCATTTTTTGCATTTTTCGGCCAAAAAACTAGAATTACGCCCGATTCCCATATTTTCGTGTGCTATACCCACGCCTTCCAAGTGGTCCGGGGAGCCGCGGACCCCGATCGCCTAAAATTTTTCTGGACTATCAAATACGACCTAAGGTACCATAGTCACCGCCCCACCATGATCGTTCCAAATGCTTTGCATTTTTCGGCCAAAAAACTAGAACTCCGCGCGATTTGCATATTTTCGTGTGCTATAGCCTACGCCTTCCGAGTGGTCCCGGGAGCGGTGGACCCCGATCGCCTAAAATTTTCCGGGCCATCAAATACGACCTAAGGAACCATAGTCACCGCCCCGCCATGATTGTTCCTCATTTATTGCATTTTTCCGCCAAAAAGCTAGAATTCCGCTCGAATACCATATTTTTGTGTGCCCCACGCCTTCCGAGTGGGCCGGGCCGCCGGACTCGGATCGCCTAAAAACTTTTTGGGCCATCAATTAGGACCTAAGGAACCATAGTAACCGCCTCGCCATGATCGTTCCTCATGTTTTGCATTTTTTGGCCAAAAATCTAGAATTCCGCCCGATTCCCATATTTTTGTGTGCTATCGCCCACGCCTTCCGAGTGGGTCGGGCCCCCTGGAGCCGGATCGCCTAAAAATTTTCCGGACTATCAAATACGACCTAAGAAACCATAGTCACTTCCCCGCCATGATCGTTCCTAGTCTTTTGCATTTTTCAGCCAAAAAACTAGAATTCCGCGCGATTTCCATATTTTCCTATCTTTAGCCCACACCTTCAAAGGGGTCCCGGGAACCCCGAATCCCGATCGTCTAAAAATTTTCCGGGCCATCAAATACGACCTAAGGAACCATAGTAACCACCCCACCATGATCGTTCCTCAATTTTTGCATTTTTCGGCCAAACAACTAGAATTTCGCCCGATTCCCATATTTTCATGTGCTATACCCACGCATTCCGAGTGGTCCCAAGAGCCGCGGACCCCGATCGCCTAAAAATTTTCCGGACTATCAAATAAGACCTTAGGAACCATAGTCACCGCCCAACCATGATCGTTCCTAGTGTTTTCCATTTTTCGGCCAAAAAACGAGAATTCCGCGCGATTCCCATATTTTCGTGTCCTATAGCCCACGCCTTCCAAGTGAACGCGGGAACTCCGGACCCCTATCGCCTAAAATATTTCCGGACTATCAAATACGACCTAAGGAACCATAGTCACTGCCCAGCCATGATCATTCCTCATTTGTTGCGTTTTTTCGGCCAAAAAACTAGAATTCCGCCCGATTACAATATTTTTGTGTGCTATTGCCCACCCTTCCAAGTGGTTCCGGGACCCCCGGACCCCGATCGCCTAAAATTTTTCCGGGCCATCAAATAGGACCTAAGGAACCATATTAACCACCCCGCGATCATCGTTTCTTATTTTTTGCATTTTTCGGCCAAAAAACTAGAATTACGCCCGATTCCCATATTTTCGTGTGCTATACCCACACCTTCCAAGTGGTCCGGGGAGCCGCGGACCCCGATCGCCTAAAAATTTTCCGGACTATCAAATACGACCTAAGGTACCATAGTCACCACCCCACCATGATCGTTCCAAATGCTCTGTATTTTTCGGCCAAAAAACTAGAACTCCGCGCGATTTTCATATTTTCGTGTGCTATAGCTTACGCCTTCCGAGTGGTCCCGAGAGCCGTGGACCCCAATCGCCTAAAATTTTCCGGGCCATCAAATACGTCCTAAGGAACCATAGTCACCGCCCCGCCATGATCGTTCCTCATTTATTGCGTTTTTCGGCCAAAAAGCTAGAATTCCGCTCGATTACCATATTTTTGTGTGCCCCACGCCTTCCGAGTGGGCCGGGCCGCCGGACTCGGATCGCCAAAAAAAATTTTGGTCCATCAATTAGGACCTAGGGAACCATAGTCACCGCCTTGCCATGATCGTTCCTCATGTTTTGCATTTTTTGGTCAAAAAACTAGAATTCCGCCCGATTCCCATATTTTTGTGTGCTATCGCCCACGCCTTCCGAGTGGGTCTAGCCCCCCGGAGCCGGATTGCCTAAAAATTTTCCAGACTATCAAATACGACCTAAGGAATCATAGTCACTGCCCCACCATGATCGTTCCTAGTCTTTTGCGTTTTTCAGCCAAAAAACTAGAATTCCGCGCGATTTCCATATTTTCGTGTGCTTTAGCCCACGCCTTCAAAGGGGTCCCGGGAACCCCTAACCCAGATCTTCTAAAAAATTTTCGGGCCATCAAATACGACCTAAGGAACAATGGTAACCACCCCGCCATGATCGTTCCTCAATTTTTGCGTTTTTCGGCCAAACAACTAGACTTTTGCCTGATTCTCATATTTTCGTGTGCTATACCCACGCATTCCGAGTGGTCCCAAGAGCCGCGGACCCCGATCGCCTAAAATTTTCCCGGACTATCACATACGACCTAAGGAACCATAGTCACCGCCCAGCCATGATCATTCCTCATTTGTTGCGTTTTTCGGCCAAAAAACTAGAATTCCGCCCGATTACAATATTTTTGTGTGCTATTGCCCACCCTTCCAAGTGGTTCCGGGACCCCCGGACCCCGATCGCCTAAAATTTTTCCGGGCCATCAAATACGACCTAAGGAACCATAGTAATCGCCCCGCGATCATCGTTTCTCATTTTTTGCATTTTTCGGCCAAAAAACTAGAATTACGCCCGATTCCCATATTTTCGTGTGCTATACCCACGCCTTCCAAGTGGTCCGGGGAGCCGCGGACCCCGATCGCCTAAAATTTTTCCGGACTATCAAATACGACCTAAGGTACCATAGTCACCGCCCCACCATGATCGTTCCAAATGCTCTGCATTTTTCGGCCAAAAAACTAGAACTCCGCGCGATTTGCATATTTTCGTGTGCTATAGCTTACGCCTTCCGAGTGGTCCCGGGAGCCGTGGACCCCGATCGCCTAAAATTTTCCGGGATGTCAAATACGACGTAAGGAACCATAGTCACTGCCCCGCCATGATCGTTCCTCAATTATTGCATTATTCGGCCAAAAATCTAGAATTCCGCTCGATTACCATATTTTTGTGTGCCCCACGCCTTCCGAGTGGGCCGGGCCGCCGGACTCGGATCGCCTAAAAAATTTTCGGGCCATCAATTAGGACCTAAGGAACCATAGTCACCGCCTCGCCATGATCGTTCCTCATGTTTTGCATTTTCAGGCCAAAAATCTAGAATTCCGCCCGATTCCCATATTTTTGTGTGCTATCGCCCTCGCCTTCCGAGTGGGTCGGGACCCCCGGAGCCGGATCGCCTAAAAATTTTTCGGACTATCAAATACGACCTAAGAAACCATAGTCACCGCCCCGCCATGATCGTTCCTAGTCTTTTGCATTTTTCAGCCAAAAAACTAGAATTCCGCGCGATTTTCATATTTTCCTATCTTTAGCCCACACCTTCAAAGGGGTCCCGGGAACCCCGAACCCCGATCGTCCAAAAATTTTCCGGGCCATCAAATACGACCTAAGGAACCATAGTAACCACCCCACCATGATCGTTCCTCAATTTTTGCGTTTTTCGGCCAAACAACTAGAATTTCGCCCGATTCCCATATTTTCGTGTGCTATACCCACGCATTCCGAGTGGTCCCAAGAGCCGCGGACCCCGATCGCCTAAAATTTTTCCGGACTATCAAATAAGACCTAAGGAACCATAGTCACCGCCCAACCATGATCGTTCCTAGTTTTTTCCGTTTTTCGGCCAAAAAACTAGAATTCCGCGCGATTCCCATATTTTCGTGTCCTATAGCCCACGCCTTCCAAGTGAACGCGGGAACTCCGGACTCCTATCGCCTAAAAATTTTCCGGACTATCAAATACGACCTAAGGAACCATAGTCACCGCCCAGCCATGATCATTCCTCATTTGTTGCATTTTTTCGGCCAAAAAACTAGAATTCCGCCCGATTACAATATTTTTGTGTGCTATTGCCCACCCTTCCAAGTGGTTCCGGGACCCCCGGACCCCGATTGCCTAAAATTTTTCCGGGCCATCAAATACAACCTAAGGAACCATATTAACCGCCCCGCGATCATCGTTTCTCATTTTTTGCATTTTTCGGCCAAAAAACTAGAATTACGCCCGATTCCCATATTTTCGTGTGCTATACCCACGCCTTCCAAGTGGTCCGGGGAGCCGCGGACCCCGATCGCCTAAAATTTTTCCGGACTATCAAATACGACCTAAGGTACCATAGTCACCGCCCCACCATGATCGTTCCAAATGATCTGCATTTTTCGGCCAAAAAACTAGAACTCCGCGCGATTTGCATATTTTCGTGTGCTATAGCTTACGCCTTCCGAGTGGTCCCGAGAGCCGTGGACCCCGATCGTCCAAAATTTTCCGGGCCATAAAATACGACCTAAGGAACCATAGTCACCGCCCCGCCATGATCGTTCCTCATTTATTGCGTTTTTCGGCCAAAAAGCTAGAATTCCGCTCGATTACCATATTTTTGTGTGCCCCACGCCTTCCGAGTGTGTCGGGCCGCCGGATTCGGATCGCCTATAAAAATTTTGGGCCATCAATTAGGACCTAAGGAACCATAGTCACCACCTTGCCATGATCGTTCCTCATGTTTTGCATTTTTTGGTCAAAAAACTAGAATTCCGCCCGATTCCCATATTTTTGTGTGCTTTCGCCCACGCCTTCCGAGTGGGTCTAGCCCCCCGGAGCCGGATCGCCTAAAAATTGTCCAGACTATCAAATACGACCTAAGGAACCATAGTCACCGCCCCGCCATGATCGTTCCTAGTCTTTTGCGTTTTTCAGCCAAAAAACTAGAATTCCGCGCGATTTCCATATTTTCGTGTGCTTTAGCCCACGCCTTCAAAGGGGTCCCAGGAACCCCGAACCCAGATCTTCTAAAAATTTTCCGGGCCATCAAATACGACCTAAGGAACTATAGTAACCACCCCGCCATGATCGTTCCTCAATTTTTGCGTTTTTCGGCCAAACAACTAGAATTTCGCCTGATTCCCATATTTTCGTGTGCTATACCCACGCATTCCGAGTGGTCCCAAGAGCCGCGGACCCCGATCACCTAAAAATTTTCTGGACTATCAAATACGACCTAAGGAACCATAGTCACCGCCCAGCCATGATCATTCCTCATTTGTTGCGTTTTTCGGCCAAAAAACTAGAATTCCGCCTGATTACAATATTTTTGTGTGCTATTGCCCACCCTTCCAAGTGGTTCCGGGACCCTCGGACCCCGATCGCCTAAAAATTTTCCGGGCCGTCAAATACGACCTAAGGAACCATAGTAACCGCCCCGCGATCATCGTTTCTCATTTTTTGCATTTTTCGGCCAAAAAACTAGAATTACGCCCGATTCCCATATTTTCGTGTGCTATACCCACACCTTCCAAGTGGTCCGGGGAGCCGCGGACCCCGATCGCCTAAAATTTTTCCGGACTATCAAATACGACCTAAGGTACCATAGTCACCGCCCCACCATGATCGTTCTAAATGCTCTGCATTTTTTGGCCAAAAAACTAGAACTCCGCGCGATTTGCATATTTTCGTGTGCGATAGCTTACGCCTTCCAAGTGGTCCCGGGAGCCGTGGACCCCGATCGCCTAAAATTTTCCGGGATGTCAAATACGACGTAAGGAACCATAGTCACCGCCCCGCCATGATCGTTCCTCATTTATTGCATTTTTCGGCCAAAAATCTAGAATTCCGCTCGATTACCATATTTTTGTGTGCCCCACGCCTTCCGAGTGGGCCGGGCTGCCGGACTCAGATCGCCTAAAAAATTTTCAGGCCATCAATTAGGACCTAAGGAACCATAGTCACCGCCTCGCCATGATCGTTCCTCATGTTTTGCATTTTTTGGCCAAAAAACTAGACTTCCGCCCGATTCCCATATTTTTGTGTGCTATCGCCCACGCCTTCCGAGTGGGTCTAGCCCCCCGGAGCCGGATCGCCTTAAAATTTTCCGGACTATCAAATATGACCTAAGGAACCATAGTCACTGCCCCGCCATGATCGTTCCTAGTCTTTTGCGTTTTTCAGCCAAAAAATTAGAATTCCGCGCGATTTCCATATTTTCGTGTGCTTTAGCCCACCCCTTCAAAGGGGTCCCGGGAACCCTGAACCCAGATCGTCTAAAAATTTTCCGGGCCATCAAATACGACCTAAGGAACTATAGTAACCACCCCTCCATGATCGTTCCTCAACTTTTGCGTTTTTCGGCCAAACAACTAGAATTTCGCCCGATTCCCATATTTTCGTGTGCTATACCCACGCATTCTGAGTGGTCCCAAGAGCCGCGGACCCGGATCGCCTAAAATTTTTCCGGACTATCAAATACAACCTAAGGAACCATAGTCACCGCCCAGCCATGATCATTCCTCATTTGTTGCGTTTTTCGGCCAAAAAACTAGAATTCCGCCCGATTACAATATTTTTGTGTGCTATTGCCCACCCTTCCAAGTGGTTCCGGGACCCCCGGACCCCGATCGCCTAAAAATTTTCCGGGCCGTCAAATACGACCTAAGGAACCATAGTAACCGCCCCGCGATCATCGTTTCTCATTGTTTTTGCATTTTTCGGCCAAAAAACTAGAATTACGCCCGATTCCCATATTTTCGTGTGTTATACCCACGCCTTCCAAGTGGTCCGAGGAGCCGCGGACCCCGATCGCCTAAAATTTTTTCGGACTATCAAATACGACCTAAGGTACCATAGTCACCGCCCCACCATGATCGTTCCAAATGCTTCGCATTTTTCAGCCAAAACACTAGAACTCCGCGCGATTTGCATATTTTCGTGTGCTATAGCTTAAGCCTTCCGAGTGGTCCCGGGGGCCGTGGACCCCGATCGCCTAAAATTTTCTGAGCCATCAAATACGACCTAAGGAATCATAGTCACCGCCCCGCCATGATCGTTCCTCATTTATTGCGTTTTTCGGCCAAAAAGCTAGAATTTCGCTCGATTACCATATTTTTGTGTGCCCCACGCCTTCCGAGTGGGCCGAGCCGCCGGACTCGGATCGCCTAAAAAAATTTCGGGCCATCAATTAGGACCTAAGGAACCATAGTCACCGCCTCGCCATGATCGTCCCTCATTTTTTGCATTTTTTGGCCAAAAAACTAGAAATCCGCCCGATTCCCATATTTTGTGTGCTCGCCCACGCCTTCCGAGTGGGTCGGGCCCCCCGGAGCCGGATCGCCTAAAAATTTTCTAGACTATCAAATACGACCTAAGGAACCATAGTCACCGCCCCGCCATGAACGTTCCTAGTCTTTTGCGTTTTTCAGCCAAAAACTAGAATTCCGCGCGATTTCCATATTTTCGTGTGCTTTAGCCCACGCCTTCAAAGGGTTCCCGGGAACCCCGAACCCCGATCGTCTAAAAATTTTTTGGGCCATCAAATACAACCTAAGGAACCATAGTAACCACCCCGCCATGATCGTTCCTCATTTTTTGCGTTTTTCGGCCAAACAACTAGAATTTCGCCCGATTCCCATATTTTCGTGTGCTATACCCACGCATTCCGAGTGGTCCCAAGAGCCGCGGACCCCGATCGCCTAAAATTTTTCCGGACTATCAAATAAGACCTAAGGAACCATAGTCACCGCCCAGCCATGATCGTTCCTACTTTTTTCCGTTTTTCGGCCAAAAAACTAGAATTCCGCGCGATTCCCATATTTTCGTGTCCTATAGCCCACGCCTTCCAAGTGAACGCGGGAACTCCGGACCCCTATCGCCTAAAATTTTTCCGGACTATCAAATACGACCTAAGGAACCATAGTCACCGCCCAGCCATGATCATTCCTCATTTGTTGCGTTTTTTCGGCCAAAAAACTAGAATTCCGCCCGATTACAATATTTTTGTGTGCTATTGCCCACCCTTCCAAGTGGTTCCGGGACCCCCGGACCCCGATCGCCTAAAATTTTTCCGGGCCATCAAATACGACCTAAGGAACCATAGTAACCGCCCTGCGATCATCGTTTCTCATTTTTTGCATTTTTCGGCCAAAAAACTAGAATTACGCCCGATTCCCATATTTTCGTGTGCTATACCCACGCCTTCCAAGTGGTCCGGGGAGCCACGGACACCGATCGCCTAAAATTTTTCCGGACTATCAAATACGACCTAAGGTACCATAGTCACCGCCCCACCATGATCGTTCCAAATGCTCTGCATTTTTCGGCCAAAAAACTAGAACTCCGCGCGATTTGCATATTTTCGTGTGCTATAGCTTACGCCTTCCGAGTGGTCCCGGGAGCCGTGGACCCCGATCGCCTAAAATTTTCCGGGCCGTCAAATACAACCTAAGGAACCATAGTCACCGCCCCGCCATGATCGTTCCTCATTTATTGCGTTTTTCGGCCAAAAAGCTAGAAGTCCGCTCGATTACAATATTTTTGTGTACCCCACGCCTTCCGAGTGGGCCGGGCCGCCGGAATCGGATCGCCTAAAAAATTTTCGGGCCATAAATTAGGACCTAAGGAACCATAGTCACCGCTCAGCCATGATCATTCCTCATTTGTTGTGTTTTTCGGCCAAAAAACTAGAATTCCACACGATTACAATATTTTTGTGGGCTATTGCCCACCCTTCCAAGTGGTTCCTGGACCCCCGGACCCCGATCGCCTAAAATTTTTCCGGTCCGTCAAATACGTCCTTAGGAACCATAGTAACTACCCCGTGATCATCGTTTCTCATTTTTTGCATTTTTCGGCCAAAAAACTAGAATTACGCCCGATTCCCATATTTTCGTGTGCTATACCCACGCCTTCCAATTGGTCCGGGGAGCCGCGGACCCCGATCGCCTAAAATTTTTACGGACAATCAAATACGACCTAAGGTACCATAGTCACCGCCCCACCATGATCGTTCCAAATGCTTTGCATTTTTCGGCCAAAAAACTAGAACTCCGCGTGATTTGCATATTTTCGTGTGCTATAGCTTACGCCTTCCGAGTGGTCCCGGGAGCCGTGGACCCCGATCGCCTAAAATTTTCCGGGCCATCAAATACGACCTATATAAGACCTAAGGAACCATAGTCACCGCCCAGCCATGATCGTTCCTAGTGTTTTCCATTTTTCGGCCAAAAAACTAGAATTCCGCGCGATTTCCATATTTTCATGTCCTATATAGCCCACGCCTTCCAAGTGAACCCGGGAATTCCGGACCCCTATCGCCTAAAATTTTTCCGGACTATCAAATATGACCTAAGGAACCATAGTCACCGCCCAACCATGATCATTTCTCAATTGTTGCGTTTTTCTGCCAAAAAACTAGAATTCCGCCCGATTACAATATTTTTGTGTGCTATTGCCCACCCTTCCAAGTGGTTCCAGGACCCCCGGACCCCGATCGCCTAAAAGTTTTCCGGACTATCAAATACGACCTAAGGTACCATAGTCACCGCCCCGCCATGATCGTTCCAAATGCTTTGCATTTTTTGGCCAAAAAACTAGAACTCCGCGCGATTTGCATATTTTCGTGTGCTATAGCTTACGCCTTCCGAGTGGTCCCGGGAGCCATGGACCCCGATCGCCTAAAATTTTCCGGGCCATCATATACGACCTAAGAAACCATAGTCACTGCCCTGCCATGATCGTTCCTCATTTATTGCGTTTTTCCGCCAAAAAGCTAGAATTTCGATCGATTACCATATTTTTGTGTGCCGCCTTCCGAGTGGGCCGGGCCGCCGGACTCGGATCGCCTAAAAAATTTTCGGGCCATCAATTAGGACCTAAGGAACCATAGTCACCGCCTCGCCATGATCGTTCCTCATTTTTTGCCTTTTTGGCCAAAAAACTACAATTCCGCCCGATTCCCATATTTTTGTGTGCTATCGCCCACGCCTTCCGAGTGGGTCGGGCCACCCGGAGCCGGATCGCCTAAAAATTTTACGGACTATCAAATACGACCTAAGGAACCATAGTCACCGCCCCGCCATGATCGTTCCATGTCATTTGCATTTATCAGCTAAAAAACTAGAATTCCGCCCGATTACAATATTTTGGTGTGCCCCACCCTTCCAAGTGAACCCGGGAACTCCGGACCCCTATCGCCTAAAATTTTTTCGGACTATCAAATATGACCTAAGGAACCATAGTCACCGCCCAACCATGATCATTCCTCATTTGTTGCGTTTTTCGGCCAAAAAACTAGAATTTCGCCCGATTACAATATTTTTGTGTGCTATTGCCCACCCTTCCAAGTGGTTCCGGGACCCCCGGACCCCGATGGCCTAAAAATTTTCCGGACTATCAAATACGACCTAAGGAACCATAGTCACCGCCCCACCATGATCGGACCCCGATATTTTCGGCCAAAAAGCTAGAATTCCGCTCGATTACCATATTTTTGTGTGCCCCACACCTTCCGAGTGGGCCGGGACCCCGGAGCCGGATCGCCTAAACTTCGGGCCATAAAATACGACCTAAAGAACCATAGTCACCGCCCTGCCATGAACGTTCCTCATGTTTTGCATTTTTCGGCCAAAAAACTAGAATTCTGCCCGATTCCCATATTGTTTTGTGCTATCGCCCACGCCTTCCGAGTGGTTCGGGCTCCCCGGAGCCGGATCGCCTAAAAATTTTCCGGACTATCAAATACAACCTAAGGAACCATAGACACCGCCCCGCCATGATCGTTCCTAGTCTTTTGCATTTTTCAGCCAAAAAACTAGAATTCCGCGCGATTTCCATATTTTTGTGTGTTTTAGCCCACGCCTTCCGAGTGGTCCCGGGACCTCCTGACCCCTATCGCCTAAAATTTTTCTGGACTATCAAATACGACCTAAGGAACCATAGTATCCGCCCCACGATGATCGTTCCTCATTTTTTGCGTTTTTCAGCCAAACAAATAGAATTCCGCGCGATTCCCATATTTTTGTGTGTTATAGCCCACGCCTTCCGACTGGTCCGGGGACCTCCGGACCCCTATCGCCTAATATTTTTCCGGACTATCAAATAAGACCAAAGGAACCATAGTCACCGCCCTGCCAAGATCTTTCTCATTTTTTGCATGTTACTGAAAAAGACCTAGAATTTCACTCGATTCCCATATTTTCGTGTGCTATACCCACGCATTCCGAGTGGTCACAAGAGCCGCGGACCCCGATCTCCTAAAAATTTTCCGGGCAATCAAATACGACCTAAGGAACCATAGTATCCGCCCCGCCATGATCGTTCCTTATTTTTTGCATTTTTCGGCCAAACAACTAGAATTCCGCGCGATTCCCATATTTTTGTGTGTTATACCCCACACCTTCCGAGTGGTCCCGGGACCTCCGGACCCCTATCGCCTAAAATTTTTCCGGACTATCAAATACGACCTAAGGAACCATAGTATCCGCCCCGCCATGATTGTTCCTCATTTTTTGCGTTTTTCGGCCAAACAATCCCGGGACCCCCGGACCCCGATCGCCTAAAATTTTCCGGGCCATAAAATACGACCTAAATAAACATAGTCACCGCCCCGCCATGATCGTTCCTAATTGCTTTCATTTTTCGGCCAAAAAACTAGAAGTTCGTCTGATTCCAATATTTTCGTGTGCTATAGCCCACGTCTTCCTAGTGAGCTGGGCCCCCTAGACTCGGATTGCCTAAAATTTTTTCGGGCCATCATATACGACCTAAGGAACCATAGTCACCGCCCTGCCATGATTGTTCCACATTTATTGCGTTTTTCGGCCAAAAAGCTAGAATTTCACTCGATTACCATATTTTTGTGTGCCGCCTTCCGAGTGGGCCTGGCCGCCGGACTCGGATCGCCTAAAAAATTTTCGGGCCATCAATTAGGACCTAAGGAACCATAGTCACCGCCTCGCCATGATCGTTCCTCATTTTTTGCCTTTTTGGCCAAAAAACTACAATTCCGCCCGATTCCCATATTTTTGTGTGCTATCGCCCACGCCTTCCGAGTGGGTCGGGCCACCCGGAGCCGGATCGCCTAAAAATTTTCCGGACTATCAAATACGACCTAAGGAACCATAGTCACCACCCCGCCATGATCGTTCCAAGTCTTTGCATTTTTCAGCTAAAAACTAGAATTCCGCCCGTTTACAATATTTTTGTGTGCCCCACCCTTCCAAGTGAACCCGGGAACTCCGGACCCCTATCGCCTAAAATTTTTCCGGACTATCAAATAAAACCTAAGGAACCATAGTCACCGCCCAACCATGATCATTCCTCATTTGTTGCGTTTTTCGGCCAAAAAACTAGAATTCCGCCCGATTACAATATTTTTGTGTGCTATTGCCCACCCTTCCAAGTGGTTCCGGGACCCCCGGACCCCGATCGCCTAAAATTTTTCCAGACTATCAAATACGACCTAAGGTACCATAGTCACCGCCCCACCATGATCGTTCCAAATGCTTTACATTTTTCGGCCAAAAAACTAGAACTCCGCGCGATTTGCATATTTTCGTGTAATTCTAGTTTTTTGGCCGAAAAATGCAAAAAATGAGGAACGATCATGGCAGGGCGGATACTATGGTTCCTTAGGTTGTATTTGATAGTCCGGAAAAATTTTAGGCGATAGGGGTCAGGAGGTCCCAGGACCACTCGGAAGGCGTGGGCTATAACACACAAAAATATGGGAATCGCGCGGAATTCTAGTTGTTTGGCCGAAAAACGCAAAAAATGAGGAACGATCATGGCGGGGTGGTTACTATGGTTCCTTAGGTCGTATTTGATGGCCCGAAAAATTTTTAGGCGATCGGGGTTCGGGGTTCCCGGGACCCCTTGGAAGGCGTGGGCTAAAGCACACGAAAATATGGAAATCGCGCGGAATTCTAGTTTTTTGGCTGTAAAACGCAAAAGACTAGGAACGATCATGGCGGGGCGGTGACTATGGTTCCTTAGGTCGTATTTGATAGTCCGGAAATTTTTTAGGCGATCCGGCTCCGGGTGGGCAATAGCACACAAAAATATTGTAATCGGGCGGAATTCTCGTTTTTTGGCAAAAAAAATGCAACAAATGAGGAATGATCATGGATCGGCGGTGACCATGGTTCCTTAGGTCATATTTGATAGTCCGGAAAAATTTTAGGCGATTGGAGTCCGGAGTTCCCGGGTTCACTTGGAAGGGGTGGGCTATAGGACACGAAAATATGGGAATCGTGCGGAATTCTAGTTTTTTGGCCGAAAAATGGAAAAAACTAGGAACGATCATGGCTAGGCGGTGACTATGGTTCCTTAGGTCTTATTTGATAGTGCGGAAAAATTTTAGGCGATCGGGGTCCGCGGCTCTTGGGACCACTCGGAATGCGTGGGTATAGCACACGAAAATATGGGAATCGGGCGAAATTCTAGTTGTTTGGCCGAAAAACACAAAAAATGAGGAACGATCATGGCGGGGTGGTTACTATAGTTCCTTTGGTCGTATTTGATGGCCCAGAAAATTTTTAGACGATCGGGGTTCGGGGTTCCCGGGACCCCATTGAAGGCGTGGGCTAAAACACACGAAAATATGGAAATCGTGCGGAATTCTAGTTTTTTGGCTGAAAAACGCAAAAGACTTGGAACGATCATGGCGGGGCGGTGATTATGGTTCCTTAGGTCGTATTTGATAGTCCGGAAAATTGTTAGGCGATCCGGCTCCGGGGGGCCCGACCCACTCGGAAGGCGTGGGCGATAGCACACAAAAATATGGGAATAGGGCGGAATTGTAGTTTTTTGGCCAAAAAGGCAAAAAATGAGGAACGATCATGGCGAGGCGGTGACTATGGTTCCTTAGGTCCTAATTGATGGCCCGAAAATTTTTTAGACGATCCGAGTCCGGCGGCCCGGCCCACTCGGAAGGCGTGGGGCACACAAAAATATTGTAATCGAGCGGAATTCTAGCTTTTTGGCCGAAAAATGCAATAAATGAGGAACGATCCTGGCGGGGAGGTGACTATGGTTCCTTAGGTCGTACTTGATGGCCCGAAAAATTTTAGGCGATCGGGGTCCACGGCTCCCGGGACCACTCGGAAGGCGTAAGCTATAGCACACGAAAATATGCAAATCGCGCGGAGTTCTAGTTTTTTGGCCGAAAAATGCAAAGCATTTGGAACGATCATGGTGGGGCGGTGACTATGGTACCTTAAGTCGTATTTGATAGTCCGGAAAAATTTTAGGCGATCGGGGTCCGGGGGTCCCGGAACCACTTGGAAGGGTGGGCAATAGCACACAAAAATATTGTAATCGGGCGGAATTCTAGTTTTTTGGCAGAAAAATGCAACAAATGAGGAATGATCATGGTTGGGCGGTGACTATGGTTCCTTAGGTCGTATTTGATAGTCCGGAAAAATTTTAGGTGATAGGGGTCCGGAGTTCCCGGGTTCACTTGGAAGGGTGGGGCACACACAAATATTGTAATCGGGCGGAATTCTAGTTTTTTAGCTGAAAAATGCAAAAGACTTGGAACGATCATGGCGGGGCGGTGACTATGGTTCCTTAGGTCGTATTTAATAGTCCGGAAAATTTTTAGGTGATCCGATTACGGGTGGCCCGACCCACTCGGAAGGCGTGGGCGATAGCACACAAAAATATGGGAATCGGGCGGAATTGTAGTTTTTTGGCCAAAAAGGCAAAAAATGAGGAACGATCATGGCGAGGCGGTGACTATGGTTCCTTAGGTCCTAATTGATGGCCCGAAAATTTTTTAGGCGATCCGAGTCCGGCGGCCCGGCCCACTCGGAAGGTGGCACACAAAAATATGGTAATCGTGCGAAATTCTAGCTTTTTGGCCGAAAAACGCAATAATTGAGGAACGATCATGGCAGGGAGGTGACTATGGTTCCTTAGGTCGTATATGATGTCCCGGAAAAATTTTAGGCAATCCGAGTCTAGGGGGCCCAGCTCACTAGGAAGACGTGGGCTATAGCACACGAAAATATTGGAATCAGGCGAACTTCTTGTTTTTTGGCCGAAAAACGAAAGCAATTAGGAACGATCATGGCGGGGCGGTGACTATGTTTCTTTGGTTCGTATTTTATGGCCCGGAAAATTTTAGGCGATCGGGGTCCGGAGGTCTTGGGATTGTTTGGCCGAAAAATGCAAAAAATGAGGAACAATCATGGCGGGCGGATACTATGGTTCCTTAGGTCGTATTTGATAGTCCGGAAAATTTTTAGGCGATAGGGGTCCGGAGGTCCCGGGACCACTCGGAAGGTGTGGGGTATAACGCACAAAAATATGGGAATCGCGCGAAATTCTAGTTGTTTGGCCGAAAAATGCAAAAAATAAGGAACGATCATGGCGGGGCGGATACTATGGTTCCTTAGGTCGTATTTGATTGCCCAGAAAATTTTTAGGCGATCGGGGTCCGCGGCTCTTGTGACCACTCGGAATGCGTGGGTATAGCACACGAAAATATGGGAATCGAGCGAAATTCTAGGTCTTTTTCAGTAACATGCAAAAAATGTGGAAAGATCTTGGCAGGGCGGTGACTATGGTTCCTTTGGTCTTATTTGATAGTCCGGAAAAATATTAGGCGATAGGGGTCCGGAGGTCCCCGGACCACTCGGGAGGCGTGGGCTATAACACACAAAAATATGGGAATCGCGCGAAATTCTAGTTGTTTGGCTGAAAAACGCAAAAAATGAGGAATGATCATGGTGGGGCGGATACTATGGTTCCTTAGGTCGTATTTGATAGTCCGAAAAAATTTTAGGCGATAGGGGTCAGGAGGTCCCGGGACCACTCGGAAGGCGTGGGCTATAACACACAAAAATATGGAAATCGCAAGGAATTCTAGTTTTTTGGCTGAAAAATGCAAAAGACTAGGAACGATCATGGCGGGGCGGTGTCTATGGTTCCTTAGGTTGTATTTAATAGTCTGGAAAATTTTTAGGCGATCTAGCTCCGGGGAGCCCGAACCACTCGGAAGGCGTGGGCGATAGCACAAAACAATATGGGAATCGGGCAGAATTCTAGTTTTTTGGCCGAAAAATGCAAAACATGAGGAACGTTCATGGCGGGGCGGTGACTATGGTTCTTTAGGTCGTATTTTATGGCCCGAAGTTTAGGCGATCCGGCTCCGGGGTCCCGGCCCACTCGGAAGGTGTGGGGCACACAAAAATATGGTAATCGAGCAGAATTCTAGCTTTTTGATCGAAAAACGCAATAAATGAGGAGCGATCATGGCGGGGCGGATACAATGGTTCCTTAGGTCGTATTTGATAGTCCGGAAAATTTTTAGGCGATAGGGGTCCGGAGGTCCCGGGACCACTCGGAAGGTGTGGGGTATAACACACAAAAATATGGGAATCGCGCGGAATTCTAGTTGTTTGGCCGAAAAATGCAAAAAATAAGGAACGATCTTGGCGGGGCGGATACTATGGTTCCTTAGGTCGTATTTGATTGCCCAGAAAATTTTTAGGCGATCGGGGTCCGCGGCTCTTATGACCACTCGGAATGCGTGGGTATAGCACACGAAAATATGGGAATCGAGCGAAATTCTAGGTCTTTTTCAGTAACATGCAAAAAATGTGGCAAGATCTTGGCAGGGCGGTGACTATGGTTCCTTTGGTCTTATTTGATAGTCCGGAAAAATATTAGGCGATAGGGGTCCGGAGGTCCCCGGACCACTCGGAAGGCGTGGGCTATAACACACAAAAATATGGGAATCGCGCGGAATTCTAGTTGTTTGGCTGAAAAACGCAAAAAATGAGGAACAATCATGGTGGGGCGGATACTATGGTTCCTTAGGTCGTATTTGATAGTCCAGAAAAATTTTAGGCGATAGGGGTCAGGAGGTCCCGGGACCACTCGGAAGGCGTGGGCTAAAACACACAAAAATATGGAAATCGCGCGGAATTCTAGTTTTTTGGCTGAAAAATGCAAAAGACTAGGAACGATCATGGCGGGGCGGTGTCTATGGTTCCTTAGGTTGTATTTAATAGTCTGGAAAATTTTTAGGCGATCTAGCTCCGGGGAGCCCGAACCACTCGGAAGGCGTGGGCGATAGCACAAAACAATATGGGAATCGGGCAGAATTCTAGTTTTTTGGCCGAAAAATGCAAAACATGAGGAACGTTCATGGCGGGGCAGTGACTATGGTTCTTTAGGTCGTATTTTATGGCCCGAAGTTTAGGCGATCCGGCTCCGGGGTCCCGGCCCACTCGAAAGGTGTGGGGCACACAAAAATATGGGATCGCGCGGAATTCTAGTTGTTTGGCCGAAAAACACAAAAAATGAGGAACGATCATGGCGGGGCGGATACTATGGTTCCTTAGGTCGTATTTGATAGTCCGGAAAATTTTTAGGCGATAGGGGTCCGGAGGTCCCGGGACCACTCGGAAGGTGTGGGCTATAACACACAAAAATATGGGAATCGCGCGGAATTCTAGTTGTTTGGCCGAAAAATGCAAAAAATAAGGAACGATCATGGCGGGGCGGATACTATGGTTCCTTAGGTCGTATTTGATTGCCCGGAAAATTTTTAGGCGATCGGGGTCCGCGGCTCTTGTGACCACTCGGAATGCGTGGGTATAGCACACGAAAATATGGGAATCGAGCGAAATTCTAGGTCTTTTTCAGTAACATACAAAAAATGTGGAAAGATCTTGGCAGGGCGGTGACTATGGTTCCTTTGGTCTTATTTGATAGTCCGGAAAAATATTAGGCGATAGGGGTCCGGAGGTCCCCGGACCACTCGGAAGGCGTGGGCTATAACACACAAAAATATGGGAATCGCGCGAAATTCTAGTTGTTTGGCTGAAAAACGCAAAAAATGAGGAACGATCATGGTGGGGCGGATACTATGGTTCCTTAGGTCATATTTGATAGTCCGGAAAAACTTTAGGCGATAGGGGTCAGGAGGTCCCGGGACCACTCGGAAGGCGTGGGCGATAGCACAAAACAATATGGGAATCGGGCAGAATTCTAGTTTTTTGGCCGAAAAATGCAAAACATGAGGAACGTTCATGGCAGGGCGGTGACTATGGTTCTTTAAGTCGTATTTTATGGCCCGAAGTTTAGGCGATCCGGCTCCGGGGTCCCGGCCCACTCGGAAGGTGTGGGGCACACAAAAATATGGTAATCGAGCGAAATTCTAGCTTTTTGGTCGAAAAACGCAATAAATGAGGAACGATCATGGCGGGGCGGTGACTATGGTTCCTTAGATCGTATTTGATGGCCCAGAAAATTTTAGGCTATCGGGGTCCACGGCTCACGGGACCACTCGGAAGGCATAAGCTATAGCACACGAAAATATGCAAATCGCGCGGAGTTCTATTTTTTTGGCCGAAAAATACAAAGCATTTGGAATGATCATGGTGGGGCGGTGACTATGGTACCTTAGGTCGTATTTGATAGTCCGGAAAAATTTTGGCGATCGGGTTCCGCGGCTCCCCGGACCACTTGGAAGGCGTGGGTATAGCACACGAAAATATGGGAATCGGGCGTAATTCTAGTTTTTTGGCCCAAAAATGCAAAAAATGAGTAACGATGATGGAGGGGCGGTTACTATGGTTCCTTAGGTCTTATTTGATGGCCCGGAAAAATTTTAGGCGATCGGGGTCCGGGGGTCCCGGAACCACTTGGAAGGGTGGGCAATAGCACACAAAAATATGGGTATCGCGCGAAATTCTAGTTGTTTGGCCGAAAAACGCAAAAAATGAGGAACGATCATGGTGGGGCGGATACTATGGTTCCTTAGGTTGTATTTGATAGTCCGGAAAAATTTTAGGCGATAGGGGTCAGGAGGTCCCGGGACCACTCGGAAGGCGTGGGCTATAACACACAAAAATATGGGAATCGCGCGGAATTCTAGTTGTTTGGCCGAAAAACGCAAAAAATGAGGAACGATCATGGCGGGGTGGTTACTATGGTTCCTTAGGTCGTATTTGATGGCCCGGAAAATTTTTAGGCGATCGGGGTTCGGGGTTCCCGGGACCCCTTGGAAGGCGTGGGCTAAGCACACGAAAATATGGAAATCGCGCGGAATTCTAGTTTTTTGGCTGTAAAACGCAAAAGACTAGGAACGATCATGGCGGGGCAGTGACTATGGTTCCTTAGGTCGTATTTGATAGTCCGGAAATTTTTTAGGCGATCCGGCTCCGGGTGGGCAATAGCACACTAAAATATTATAATCGGGCGGAATTCTCGTTTTTTGGCCAAAAAAAATGCAACAAATGAGGAATGATCATGGATCGGCGGTGACCATGGTTCCTTAGGTCGTATTTGATAGTCCAGAAAAATTTTAGGCGATAGGAGTCCGGAGTTCCCGGGTTGACTTGGAAGGGGTGGGCTATAGGACACGAAAATATGGGAATCGTGCGGAATTCTAGTTTTTTGGCCGAAAAATGGAAAAAACTAGGAACGATCATGGCTAGGCGGTGACTATGGTTCCTTAGGTCTTATTTGATAGTGCGGAAAAATTTTAGGCGATCGAGGTCCGCGGCTCTTGGGACCACTCGGAATGCGTGGGTATAGCACACGAAAATATGGGAGTCGGGCGAAATTCTAGTTGTTTGGCCGAAAAACGCAAAAAATGAGGAACGATCATGGCGGGGCGGTTACTATAGTTCCTTAGGTCGTATTTGATGGCCCAAATTTTTAGACGATCGGGGTTCGGGTTTCCCGGGACCCCTTTGAAGGCGTGGGCTAAAGCACACGAAAATATGGAAATCGTGCGGAATTCTAGTTTTTTGGCTTAAAAACGCAAAAGACTTGGAATGATCATGGCGGGGCAGTGACTATGGTTCCTTAGGTCGTATTTGATAGTCCGGAAAATTTTTAGGCGATCCGGCTCCGGGGGGCCCGACCCACTCGGAAGGCGTGGGCGATAGCACACAAAAATATGGGAATAAGGCGGAATTGTAGTTTTTTGGCCAAAAAGGCAAAAAATGAGGAACGATCATGGCGAGGCGGTGACTATGGTTCCTTAGGTCCTAATTGATGGCCCGAAAATTTTTTAGGCGATCCGAGTCCGGCGGCCCGGCCCACTCGGAAGGCGTGGGGCACACAAAAATATGGTAATCGAGCGGAATTCTACCTTTTTGGCCGAAAAATGCAATAAATGAGGAACGATCATAGCGGGGAGGTGACTATGGTTCCTTAGGTCGTATTTTATGGCCCGGAAAATTTTAGGCGATCGGGGTCCACGGCTCCCGTGCGTTTTTCGGCCAAACAACTAGAATTTCGCGCGATACCCATATTTTTGTGTGTTATTGCCCACCCTTCCAAGTGGTTCCGGGACCGCCGGAAACCGATCGCCTAAAATTTTTCCGGGCCATCAAATAAGACCTAAGGAACCATAGTAACCGCCCCTCCATCATCGTTACTCATTTTTTGCATTTTTGGGCCAAAAAACTAGAATTACGCCCGATTACCATATTTTCGTGTGCTATACCCACGCCTTCCAAGTGGTCCGGGGAGCCGCGGAACCCGATCGCCTAAAATTTTTTCGGACTATCAAATATGACCTAAGGTACCATAGTCACCGCCCCACCATGATCATTCCAAATGCTTTGCATTTTTCGGCCAAAAAACTAGAACTCCGCGCGATTTGCATATTTTCGTGTGCTATAGCTTATGCCTTCCGAGTGGTCCCGGGAGCCGTGGACCCCGATAGCCTAAAATTTTCTGGGCCATCAAATACGACCTAAGGAACCATAGTCACCGCCCCGCCATGATCGTTCCTCATTTATTGCGTTTTTCGGCCAAAAAGCTAGAATTCCGCTCGATTACCATATTTTTGTGTGCCCCACACCTTCCGAGTGGGCCGGGACCCCGGAGCCGGATCGCCTAAACTTCGGGCCATAAAATACGACCTAAAGAACCATAGTCACTGCCCCGCCATGAACGTTCCTCATGTTTTGCATTTTTCGGCCAAAAAACTAGAATTCTGCCTGATTCCCATATTGTTTTGTGCTATCGCCCACGCCTTCCGAGTGGTTCGGGCTCCCCGGAGCCGGATCGCCTAAAAATTTTCCGGACTATCAAATACAACCTAAGGAACCATAGACACCGCCCCGCCATGATCGTTCCTAATCTTTTGCATTTTTCAGCCAAAAAACTAGAATTCCGCGCGATTTCCATATTTTTGTGTGTTATAGCCCACGCCTTCCGAGTGGTCCCGGGACCTCCTGACCCCTATCGCCTAAAATTTTTCCGGACTATCAACTACGACCTAAGGAACCATAGTATCCGCCCCACCATGATCGTTCCTCATTTTTTGCGTTTTTCAGCCAAGACAACTAGAATTCGGCGCGATTCCCATATTTTTGTGTGTTATAGCCCACGCCTTACGAGTGGTCCGGGGACCTCCGGACCCCTATCGCCTAATATTTTTTCGGACTATCAAATAAGACCAAAGGAACCATAGTCACCGCCCTGCCAAGATCTTTCCACATTTTTTGCATGTTACTGAAAAAGACCTAGAATTTCGCTCGATTCCCATATTTTCGTGTGCTATACCCACGCATTCCGAGTGGTCACAAGAGCCGCGGACCCCGATCGCCTAAAAATATTTCGGGCAATCAAATACGACCTAAGGAACCATAGTATCCACCCCGCCATGATCGTTCCTTATTTTTTGCATTTTTCGGCCAAACAACTAGAATTCCGCGCGATTCCCATATTTTTGTGTGTTATACCCCACACCTTCCGAGTGGTCCCGGGACCGCCGGACCCCTATCGCCTAAAATTTTTCCGGACTATCAAATACGACCTAAGGAACCATAGTATCCGCCCCGCCATGATTGTTCCTCATTTTTTGCGTTTTTCGGCCAAACAATCCCGGGACCCCCGGACCCCGATCGCCTAAAATTTTCCGGGCCATAAAATATGACCTAAAGAAACATAGTCACCGCCCCGCCATGATCGTTCCTAATTGCTTTCGTTTTTCGGCCAAAAAACTAGAAGTTCGCCTGATTCCAATATTTTCGTGTGCTATAGCCCACGTCTTCCTAGTGAGCTGGGACCCCTAGACTCGGATTGCCTAAAATTTTTCCGGGCCATCAAATACGACCTATAGAACCATAGTCACCTCCCCGCCATAACCATCCCTCGATTTTTCAGTGTTTTACGGCCAAAAAACTAGATTTTCGCATGATTCTCATATTTTCGTGTGCTATAGACCACGCCTTCCGAGTTATCCCTGGCCCCGCGGACCCCGATCGCCTAAAATTTTTCCATGCCATCAAATACGACATAAGGAACCATAGTCACCACCCCTCTATGAACGTTCCTCATATTTAGCGTTTTTCGGCCAAAAAACTAGAATTCCGCCCGATTCCCATATTTTCGTGCCTTCCGAGTGGGCCGGGCCCCCTGACTCGGATCGCCTAAAATTTTTTCGGGTCATCAAATATGTCTTAGGAAACCATAGTCACCGCCCCTCCATGATCATTCCTTATTCTTTAGCATTTTTCGGCCCAAAGACTAGAATTTTGCTTGATTCGCATATTTTCGTGGGCAATAGCCCACGTCTTCCGAGTGGGCTGGGCCCCTAGACTCGGATCTCCTAAAATTTTTCTGGGCCATCAAATACGACCTATAGAACCATAGTTACCGCCTCGCCATGATAATTCCTCGGTTTTTCTATGTTTTATGGCCAAAAAACTAGATTTCCGCATGATTCTCATATTTTCGTGTGCTATAGACCTCGCCTTCCGAGTTGTCCCTGGCCCCGCGTACCCCGATCGCCTAAAATTTTTCCGTGCCATCAAATACGACATAAGGAACCATAGTCACCACCCCGCCATGAACGTTCCTCATGTTTAGCATTTTTCGGCAAAAAACTAGAATTTCGCCCGATTCCCATATTTTCGTGCCTTCCGAGTGGGTCGGGCCCCCTGACTCGGATCGCCTAAAAATATTTTGGGTCCTCAAATACGTCCTAGGAAACCATAGTCACCACAACGCCATGATCATTCCTTATTCTTTAGATTTTTTCGGCCCAAAGACTAGAATTTTGCCTGATGCGCATATTTTCGTGTGCAATAGCCCACGCCTTCCAAGTGGTCCCAGGACCCCCGGACCCCGATAGCCTCAATTTTTTCGGGCCATAAAATACGACCTAAAGAACCATAGTCACCGCCCCGCCATAATCGTTCTTCATTGTTTGCGTATTTCGGCCAAACAACTAGAATTTCGCCTGATTCCAATATTTTCGTGTGCTATAGCCCACACCTTCCGAGTGGTCCGGGACCCCGGAGCCGGATCGCCTAAAGTTTGAGCCATAAAATACGACCTAAAGAACCATAGTCACCGCCCCGCCATAAACGTTCCTCATTTTTTGCATTTTTCGGCCAAAAAACTAGAATTCTGCCCGATTCCCATATTTTCGTGTGTTATAGCCCACGCCTTCCAAGTGGCCCGAGACCCCCGGACCCCGATAGCCTAAAATTTTCCTAGTCCATAAAATACGACCTAAGGAACTATAGTCACTGCCTCGCCATGAACTTTCCTCATTTTTTGCGTTTTTCGGCTAAAATATTATAATTTCGCCTTATTCCAATATTTTCGTTTGCTATAACCCACACCTTCCGAGTGGGCCGGGACCACGGAGCCGGATCACCTAAAAATTTTTCGGACCATCAAATACGACCTAAGTAACCATACTCACCTCACCGCCATGACTTTTCATCATATTTTGCATTATATGGCCATAAAACTAAAATTTCGCCCGATTCCCATATTTCCGTGTGCAATAGCCCACGTCTTCCGAGTGGGCTGGGCCCCCTGGACTCGGATCGCCTAAAAAATTTTTGGGCCATCAATTACGACCTATAGAACCATAGTCACCGCCCCGCCATGACCATTCCTCGGTGTTTCTGCGTTTTACGGCCAATTTCGTGTGCTATTGACCACGCCGCCAAGTGGTCCCTGGCCCCCCGAACCCCGATAGCCTAAAAAACTTTTGGGCCATCAAATACGACCTAAGGAACCATAGTCACCGCCCCGCCATGATCGTTCCTAATTTTTTGCGTTTTTCGGCCAGAAAACTAAAATTTTGCCTGATTCCTATATTTTGCGTGTGCTATAGCCCACGCCTTCAGAGTGGGCCGGGCCCCCCGGACTCGGATCGCCTAAAATTTACCGGGCCATTAAATACGACCTAAGGAATCATAGTCACTGCCCCACCATGATTGTTCCTCACTTTTTGCATTTTACGGCCAAAACACTAGTATTCCTCCCGATTCCAATATTTTTGTGTGCGCCCAAGCCTTCCGAGTGGGCCGGGCCCCCAGACTGGGATCGCCTAAATTTTTTTCGAGCCATCAAATACGACCTAAGGAACCATAGTCACCGCCCCGTCGTGATCGTTCCTCATTTTTTCCGTTTTTCGGCCATAAAACTAGAATTCCGCCCGATTCCCATATTTTCGTGTGGGCCCGGGACCCCCAAACCCCAATCTCCTAAAAAATATTCGGGCCATCAAATACGACCTAAGAAACCATAGTCACTGCCCCTCCATGATCGTTCCACTCTTTTTGCATTTTTTGGCCAAAAAACTAGAATTCCGCACGATTCCTATATTTACTTGTGCGCCCACGCCTTTCGAGTGAGTCGGAGCCCCCGGACTGGGATCGCCTAAAAAATTTTCGGGCCATCAAATATGACCTAAGGAACCATAGTCACCTCCCCGTCACGATCGTTCCTCATTTTTTCCATTTTTCGGCCATAAAACTAGAATTCCGCCCGATTCCCATATTTTCATGTGCAATAGCCCACGCCTTTCGAGTGGGTCGGGGCCCTCGGACTGGGATCGCCTAAAAAAATTTTGGGCCATCAAATATGACCTAAGGAACCATATTCACCTCCCCATCACGATCGTTCCTTATGTTTTGCATTTTTCGGCCATAAAACTAGAATTCTGCCCGATTCCCATATTTTCATGTGCAATAGCCCACGTATTCCGAGGGGGCCAGGCCCCGTGACTCGGATCGCCTAAAAATTTTTTGGGCCATCAAATACGATCTAGGGAACCATAGGCACCGCTCCGCCATGATCGTTCCTCATTTTTTGTATTTTTCGGCCAAAAAACTAGAATTTTGCCCGATTCCCATATCTTCGTGTGCTATAGCCCACGCCTTCCAGGTGGCCGCGGTACCCCCAAACCCTGATCGCGTAAATTTTTTCGGTCCATAAAATACGACCTAAAGAACCATAGTCACCGCCTTGCTATGATCGTTCCTCATTTTTTGCGTTTTTCGGCCATAAAACTAGAATTTTGCCTGATTCCAATATTTTCGTGTGCTATAGCCCGCGCCTTCACAGTGGTTAGGGCCCCTCGAAGCCGGATCACCTAAATTTTTTCCAGGCCATGAAATACGACATAAGGAACCATAGTCACCACCCCGTCATGATGGTTCCTCATTTTTTACTTTTTTCGGCCAGAAAACTAGAATTCCGCCCGATTCCTATATTTTCGTGTGCTACCACGCCTTCCGAGTGCGCCGGGCCCCCCGGACGATGCCAGACACAACTCACAACAACCGATGGCAATCGGAACGTACTGAGCTTAGCCCCATGCGCACGGCACCTTGCGGCGCTACTTGCACGAGGCCTCGCCGTTCCGTTGCCAAAAGCCATCAGCCGCCACGAGCGATGCCAGACACAACTCACAACAACCGATGGCAATCGGAACGTACTGAGTTTAGCCCCATGCGCACGGCACCTTGCGGCGCTACTTGCACGAGGCCTCGCCGTTCCGTTGCCAAAAGCCATCAGCCGCCACGAGCGATGTCGCCTCCCGATGTTGCCCGCAACAATCGATGGCAATCGGAACATACTGGGCTTAGCCCCATGCGCACGGCACCTTGCGGCGCTACTTGCACGAGGCCTCTCCGTTCAGTTGCCAAAAGCCATCAACCGCCACGAGCGATGCCAAACACAACTCACAACAACCGATGGCAATCGGAACGTACTGAGTTTAGCCCCATGCGCACGGCACCTTGCGGCGCTACTTGCACGAGACCTCGCCGTTCAGTTGCCAAAAGCCATCAGCTGCCACGAGCGATGTCGCCTCCCGATTTTGCCCGCAACAACTGATGGCATTCGGAACATACTAAGCTTAGCCCCATGCGTATGGCACCTTGCGGCGCTACTTGCACGACGCTCCGCCGTTCCGTTGCCAAAAGCCATCGGCCGCCACAAGCGATGCCCACCACCAGACGTACTACGAGCACACACGAGTACTTGCTGACACGCGTTGCGAACATCTGGGACGTAGCACGGACAAGCCGTGCATGCCCCCAATGCCCACGCCGCATGCCAGCGTCCCCCGTGCATGCCCGCCTCGGCCAGGCAGCAAGCACCTTGAGGTGCCTTTCAACACCTCTACCCCCCTTATATATGTCTTAAAAAAAAAACCCAAGTGACAGGAGTAGACATGTTTTGGCCAGAGAATCATAATAGACATGTACAACACCAAAATGCACAAACCGAAGTACAACTTAGCTAATATATTCACAAATGACTTTTAAACATTGTAAATGATATATTTTACAAAAAATAATATTTTTTTTAATAAATATTTATTATAAAACGAAAAAATACATAATAAAATACAAAAAAATAAGAAAATTATTATAAATATAGAAAAAACAATGGAGAAAATTTCCAATACATCAAGTAATAATATAACACATAAAATAATAAATATTTTATAAAACAAGTACGATAAAAACTATTTAAAAATACAAACAATGCATAAAATTTAATAAAAAATATGTAAAAAATAGGTAAAATACATAATATTATTATAAAAATATATAGATGACCAACCACCAATAACCATGACGCACCTCCATTGTGACAACCACCATAAGTGATTCCGATATCAAACCACCGCTGCAAACCACCAACCATCGCCGATCACTACCGCTCGAACCACCGCAATTTTCCACCACCGCCAGCCACGACCACCAACCACCAACATCATTGTGCTTGACATCTTGTTAAACATTGGCTAGCACTAGATATGGTGCGACGTGGTGCGACGTCGTGCCATGGCCACGCCCTGCCATGTCCTGCGTCCTGCCGTGGCCATGTCCTGTCATGTCCTGCGTTGTGCCATGGCCATGTCCTGCCACATCCGACGCCGTGCCATGAGACGTCCGATGCCGTGCCATGGACACGCCCTGCGTCGTGCCATGGCCATGTCCTTCCACGTCCGACGCCGAGCCATGGCCACGTCCGACGCCGAGCCATGGCCACGCCCTGCCATGTCCTGCGTCCTGCCATGTCCTGCGTCCTGCCGTGGCCACGTCCTGCCATGTCCTGCGTCCTGCCATGTCCATGTCCTGCGACGTCCGACGCCGTGCCATGAGACGTCCGATGCC